>NC_071338.1:31335000-31635000 GCF_027744825.2 Synchiropus splendidus
CATCACTAGAGAACAGTTGGGGGCAATAAATGACTGAGAAGGTTTTGATGTCGAGATCAGTGAGCGTCGACTGACCAGGGAAAGGTCAAGGCCATCAAAAGCCAGACAATTCTGTCCATGGTTTAAACAACCCCCCCAGACGGAGGTAGCAACTCAAACAACCAAGGAGCCAGAGATTAGCATTTTATTTGTCACGCGGTTTTAGATGTTCGATGGCATTTGCGTCCACTGGAGGGCTCCATTGTGCAGAAACGCCAACAGTTAAATGAAAGCACATTCATACATCTTGATGAGTCAGCAAATTCATTGGAATCGGCAAGATGCGACTTTGCCTTGTGAACTCACAGTGAGTCAAAATTGTGTCACGTCCCACAAGTTTAAGTGAGTTCCTGTCACAGAAGCATCAGCTGTGTGTTGGTCAACACAAGTGAAACACAAATCTATATGACTAACTGGGAACGGTCGATCAGCCAGAGAACATTTTCTTCCTGGGGAAGAAGGTTAATGTTTCATCTTGTGATCAACTCTTCTTTAAATTCACTGTGGTCTTGTCCAAAGACGGAGCCTTTCCTTCCCCCCAGGGGCATCTGAGCTTATTAGTCATTTGTCTTTCAAAGCAAATTTTCCCTCCCACTTTGCTCCCTCATGACCAGCTCTCCTTGTTGTCTCAGCGTTCTCACTGTACATGCCTTGACATTGTCTATGGATTATTGCTTTCACCCTGCTGCTCCGTGCATTTGTTTGTCTTCATTGACAGACCCCCTCCACGTGTTTTTCGTTGCTTGTTACTGGACCTCGGAACCACCGCCTTCTCGCCTTGCTGCCGACTGAGCATGACTTGGCCCTATTTGTTATTGCCTACCTCCCCTCCTGTGTAAACCCCTGGACTTGTCTTCCTGGTTGCAGAGTAAACCACAAGCCAAACTACGATTTTTAAAGAAGAGAACTGCCGTCGTTTGCACCACACGCTACTGGATATCAATGGGGAAGCTAGGACTTGTTTCAGTTTTGAGAGCTGTGCACCCACGTTACCCGGTTGGGATGCACCAAATACATTCACTGTCCGATGATTTTCGCTTCAAAACTATAATGCAGTGTAATAGAGTGTTTTTTTTTTAATACAAAACTGTGTCACAGAAATTTGTATTTGAATCTGAAATGAACTCTGCACGGCGACTCGCTGCCCAGTCATCTGGTGACGGAACAAGATCGGTTCAACATAAGTCGCAATGATTTAGAATTTCCCACCCAAGTATCACACGTTTCCCCTTTATTTTATGATGTGTTTGTTGTCCACGGTGTCAAGTTTCAAGTGCAGTCGGCTCCAACCGTTGTCATGGCAACTTCTCCCCGGCACTTTTGCGCAATGCTGGCAGTCTACAGTCATAGGACGTATCTCTGTTTCCAGCCCTTGACACTTGGCTTTGGGTGCTAGGGTTGAGGGTTCAGATTAAGAATTGGATTTGAGGGTAAAGGAGTGAGGGCTAAGGGAGGAACTATTATCCACCCAAACACCTTCTCCCTCCGATGGCATCGCATACTATCAACGATCAGCTGGACTCCCAAGTAAAATAAACTCAACCAGCACGTTGAAAATTCTAATTCCGCTTTGTTAATGTTTTTAATCCGTTCAAGTAGAAGCATGTTGACGCCCGCTATAAGGGCAAGGGATTATGAAACCCAACAAAATAATCCATGTAGGAGAGACTTAGCGCGTGGTATATCTACATCCTGACTTAAACGGGACGGTGTTCAAAAGTAGGTTGAATCATGATGCAACACGCTGTTGCCTAAAAAAAGGGAAAACAAAAGCCTCCAGATGATCCTTTAATAAAAGCAATTCAGAGATTGTCGCTGGATTACGCCGCTTCACGAGTGATTGACTTGGCCCACGCCGGCGTAAGAAACGCTCACTTGCTGCAAGCAAAGTAAATCTAGTTTCCATAATCTGATCGCGGTTCTAATTTCATCACATTTCTCAGCGCTTATCTAACGCCACATCGCTGAGGCAACGGTTTCGTCAGGCAAGCCCGAACGCTCCCCTCCACTCTCCGATCGCTGCAGTCGAGGGGATCCCGCGGGTTTGGATCAGATATTTTAGGAGCTTTCAGGTCAAGTGGCCCAGTCGGGGAGAGAGTTTTCATGGTGTGGACGGCAACATAACTTTATAATCCTCCTCCATCTCAGAGTGCTGCGCACTGCAAATCTGTTTTACTGTTTGGCAAGTTTTAAGCACATAAAAAAAGATTAAACTACCCACTCACTCTTAGAAACAGTTGTGGGGGAGAGGAAAAAATGTAATATCTTCATATGAGGGGGATATATCTTCACATATCAGCGGGGATTTCACATTTCTGCACATTAGTCAGTTCTGGTGAGTGATCCAGGGATCCGTTCACATCAGACACCACTCGGAGCACATATCTAAATTGACTCTGATAAAAGCCGATGCTTTTTTTCAAGGCTCTAGCGCGGAATTGTCAGGGTGGAAGGTCTCGTCCTGGTGGAAAAGAGGAAAAGTATCTTGGGGTCTTGTTCACGAGTGAGGGAAGGAAGGAGCGTGTTATTGTCAGAGGGATTGATGCATCATCCTCAGTCATGGAGACTCGATATGACCTTTCGATTTACCGATCAGTTTCTTTTCTCATTTGAGTTTTGCGAAGAGATGAAGAAAACAAGATCGCAGGTAGACCCGACCATCATGAAGTTACATATGAAACAGGTTACAGAAACGGATACCCACGTTTCAACAAAGCTTACGTATACGGACCAAACGGAGCAGTGCCACCAGAAACGAGACACGAAGAAGACATGACATAGTGGAAATTGTTTGTCCTCTAGTGGCGATATATTTCACTGCCTCACTGATCACCGCCTCCAATAATGCTGCTTCCATTTACCTCTTTTGTGCAACCGGTACATGATCAATGTTTCTTCCACAGTCGCCATGCTGGTTTTGGAGTTTGTTATTGTCAATAACTTTTGACTCCGGGCTGCTCCCCCTGCTGGATATATTAGTGAACAGCAACGTAAAGTACGAAGGGAAGCATGTGATCAGACTAAGGTTGAATTCCAATTCCTTCCTCAATCTTCAACCTCAGTCTTAAGACTTTGTTCCCAAGAAATGGGACACTCCTTAACGCAGGTTCAGGTACATGCCTATAGGCTGTAATCTCGATAAAACAATGACATTACTGCTGAGAAAAATGACCATTTTGTAGCGTTAAATAACTTAAACGATAGCGAAAAAGCTCGTCTGCACCAGTCGCAACTTACAAAACATTGTGAAACAAAAATAAATATCCTGCAATCAGATAAAAATCCATAAAATGGGCATGAACTAAGATAATACAATTGTGTTGTAATTTTATAACACCATTGACAAAGAAAATATTTACATTTGTAGCTTGGTTTCTTTGTTTTCGACGCCATCTTTGATACCACACAAAGGATTCTGGGTATTCCACAATACTGAGGAAGGTTGCGGGGGAAGCTAAGCTCCTCAATCTTGTTCCTCAATTTAACTTCCCAAGAATTGGAACAGGTCTTGCTCCTCGCTAGAAGACGCATTTTTGAGGGCTGACGTTGAGTGTGCCCTATGTAGGCACAGGTCCCACACCCTCCATTGCATGTCAGTATTGATCACTGACGTTACTCACGTTACCGTTATTGCACGTCCCCTGGATTCTGATAGTGTGACACAAAGATTCAGAATTTGTTACATTAGATGAAGCTGTACACCTGTCTATTGGTTTCGGGGGATCAGATCTGAGCTGCACAGTAGGGGGTGCGAGTCAGCACTTTTTGGCAGTTCGGAATCAACCACAGGCAAGTGGTTTAGGAGTCGACTTACTATGTTCAAAGCGACATATGCCTCTCTGACCTGGGAACAGCTGGAGAAAGGGAGGTGTCTGAGGAGTGGACCTCCTTACTCTCACCCAAGTTCAACTCCCTGTTTAAGTGGGAGTAGGAGGCAGTAGCTGATTTATAGCTTCATAGTTTAGTAAAAAGCGAATGGTGGAGTGCGGCAAAGAAAAAAAGTTTTTTTCTGGCATGAACAACATGCTGTTTTGATGATGGTATCAAACAAATGTTGTGACAGTCGCCATGCCTCTTTGGTAGAAGACTTCAAAGGGAGTGTAAAGTCAACTACTTTATTTTGAAGGTTTGAGAATGTAAAATTCTCAGATAATGCCTTGGTGGCATGGTTTACTTTCTGTAGTTGACAATCTTCTCTCTCTCTCCATCCAAACTAAATAGACCTGCTACTGGAAACAAGTTGGTCAACATTCAGTTTCAATATCTGAAGTACCTCGATGATATCGGAGCACAGTTGTTTGGCGTGTTATGAGCAGCATGTTTGTGCCTTTGTAGACTGATCAGGAAAAACAGGTGTCACACTGAGAAATCCAGATAAACACCAACTCCAGTCGGAAAACGCGACCCCCACTGGCCAGAATACACCAAAGCTATCTGTCGACCAGCTTGACTGAAAAGGGTGAATTTAAAAAGTAAGCGTGCGGATAGCAAGCTCTCGGATTGGCTGAAGAATATTTGGAGAAAGTGGATGTCATTGCAGTGGGAAGAATGGGGGGCGGGTCAGATTCCCACATTGTCACCACTTCAATTATGTTCTCACTCCTGTTCTGTCGTTTAAATGTGTTAGATTATCTCTTGCTTGTCGTGTCACACTGTGAGGTTGTCTCACCCTGGGCTTTGTGAAACCGTCACACTCTGGCTGCTTGGTTATTGTCACTGTAGCAACATTCTCCTCCGCCGCGCCAAAAACATCACAACAGTGGAAAACTGCTGGAAAAATTAACACGACGTCTTCAGCACGTCTTTCCCTGTAATGAACAGCACACCAACGGAAACCTCGAAACTTCTCTTGACAGCTGCTCAAAAATAAAATAAAATAAAAACGTTTTTCTCTTCTCTTTTCCCATCCTTCTTGCTCCTGTTTCTCACCCTCCCTTACTCACCCCTCTGCATTAGAATGCAGCCGATTAAATGAAGGCTTTTCTTTTTCCTCCAACTCCCCAAAACCCATGGAGCCAAGTCCATTAAAGACGCGTCTGACGTCAGCTGCTTGATATGCCGCAATTGATCTCGAGGAGATTTAAAGGACGTGATTGTTATCGCCCCTCAATCGTGCGTTGCGATCGAAGCTGCTCAAAGTTTGAGTTATTAATACCAATATGGCCGCCACGCCTGCGAGAAAAGGAGTCTTATCTACAGTCAGGTAAAAAAAAAAACCTAGCGGCAGCACGACGGGCTAATGGAGAGCAGGCCGTCCCTCCGCGTCGCACACGCTTGACACGGTGAAATGATGTCGCTATTCTCAGCTGCTGCTTCGATGGATGCCATTTTTCACACCATTAACTTCAGCCTACTGGTTTTATTCACAGCGCAGAGACGGGCCAAAACAATTCTTAACACGCCCACGAATGAGCACAATTGCCACAATTGATCTAATTGATCTTACACCCGAGTCGGCCGCCGTTCTGCGTGGAAACCATTATCTCCATCTTCACAGCTCTGCTCTGCCATCGCCGTCGCTCTGCATCTCCAGCAGTCTCTTCTGTCGCTGCCTGGGGACGGACTACAGTCAGGCTGGGCTCGCAGTCGGTGCACCAGGGGACGGTTTGGCTCTCTTCATCCACCTCTCTCAAGGTCACCACATGAACCGAGAACAGCTAATCATTTGGCTAAATTCAAGTAGTACCTCAGACTTGGTCATAATCGGGGATGATAGTTCTCCACCTTCTTTTTATTTGCTTATTTACCTATAAGCAGATTTTATTTCTTTGTCAAATTTTGCTGTGACTTATTACTGTTATTATTGATTGTTAGATTGTTAGATTAGTGTAAACAATTTATGTTTGTTGAACAAATCATTTAAAAAAATGCTATTAGCAACAGTACATGTTAAATTCATGTTAGTTTAAATGAGATTCTTATTTATGAAGATATTTTTTTTTTCAAAAATGTGCTGTGTGTGATGGGTTTTCCTTTAATTCTATTTGATTTTTATTCATTTTGTTTTTTCATTGTGTTCCTTTTTCTTTTTTTGTGTTGCATATTATTTTTATATGAATGTTTTAGATGAATATTTTCTTGTTCTGTGTACAATATTTGAATAGAAATATTACGATAATATATATTAATTATGTATATACCTTTATTTTTATAGGAATATTGCCTGAATACCTTTTATTCATTTACAATGCAAATCCTCTTCAAGCCTTAAAACCCCTTTTTTTTATTTTTATTATTATTCAGTAGTTGCTTTTTTTAATACTTGTATTTCATTTAAACATCCTTATTTATTTTTACTATGAAAACGGTGTTCCAGAAGTGAAAGATGTTTACTCCAGCACTGAGGTCGTGCCATGTAAAAATCAATGGTCTAAACAAGTACATTTCTGAGTGTCTGCCTCAGCAAAGGTCCGACCAAAAGCACTCATTACAGTTTTCTTGGTGGGAGGAGCAGCTCAAAGGGCCGGTTAATCCAGGGGGTGTTACAGGCATGATGGGCTAGTCAATATGCTTGAGCTGCATCCTGAAGACGCCGGAGCTCCACGGCAGAAGCGGCTAAAAGAGGCCCGGGGGAACGCTTTGCATGGTGCTTTTTATTCTCTTCACAGCTTTCAAGGTTAGAAAGTGCCACAGTCTCAACCCGTCCCTTGCTTCTCATCTGAAAAGCAGATTATTTTGGGTCCTAAAATTCTCTGAGATTACACTAAATTGATATTTCTGTGGCGTAATCTCCGCCGAGTGCATTTGGAATGCATTTTTTTTTTCGCAGCCGTTATGTTTGTATTGGTTTATCCACAGGATTTGGTCAAGATAATCTGAATCAATCTAATCAACCAGCTGCAGCGGCTTGGCAAAATTGTTCGGAGTCTTTGCAGCACATTTGGAGTAGATTATAATGTGTTTTTTAATCTGGGGTTTTCACAGTAAGAGATGGAAGCTCGGCCTTACAAGCATGTGAGTACAATGAAAGGTGAACGTTGTTTGTATTGTAGCGGGGGATTTTGCCTTCAAGGAGACGGAGATCACTGCATCTGTGAAGGCCTCTTCCAAGAGCAAGTGCTCAAACTTGCAACAGAGGAATCTTTGATCGGATGTGTTCGTTTTCTCAACTGTGTCAGGCTTTAAAATATTGCAATGGAGATGAAGGTGGCCATTGGTGTACAATAGCCCCTCACCAGGTCTTCAATATAGCAAAGATTCAGGTGCGGAACAGAACAGAAATGCAGCACAGTAGGGAAGAGGGAAGAAGATGCTACTTAAGAAGAATCAATCACAGTATTCACTGGCTGTTTGTGACGTGTTCAGCTTGGTGAAAGCTGTTGTCTCCCTGAGCCCCACCACACGAGTAGCTTTCAAGAGGGCTATCAAAACAAATGCTTGGAATATGTTAGAGATGTATTTATTCATCGAAAAATTTGGTTTCTCCTCTTGAAACTGCAGTTTTTGACCGGGGAAATGGGTGGAATTACGATGGAACTCGAGACTTTTACCCAGTTTATATGAAAATGTTTTTCAATTTTCACTATTTTTTATTTTATTTATTTTGTTTTATTTTATTTTATTTTTTGTTGACATCTTTTTTGGGTGAAATCTTGCTTACTAGATGGTATAGGCAGTGTCCCTACCATGGTTTACGTGATGTGATGGTGGTTTGAATCATAATAAAGCAAAATAGAATGATGATTTACGTGTGTATCCAACTCATATTGTTAATCCCCAGTCAGTGTCAGAGATTTTGAGCAACTGTGCAGGAGAGAAGAGCAGCTTGTCGCCTGACTTTACTGGTCCACTAGCATATAAAAATATGTTTGTGGAAGGACATTCATGTGGCAAACTATGACCCACCTACCAGTGATGGGTAGATGAGGTATCATGAAACAGTATTGCAGGGATGATGATACAGAGTCCTGATTTTCAGAGGCCCCTAGATGGCGCTCGTGGCGTCAGTCTTACAAATGCTCGAATGGTTTCCATGAATGTTGTTCAAGTCCAATGTTATACAGCAGACTGACCCTCTCACAACCAGGAAACTGATGCCAACATCGGCTCCCAGCACTAAGACACGAAGAGACAGAACTTGCATGGCCCAAGCAACTTCGCCCTGTTGGGTCTCTCCCTGTACTTTGTATGATGTTTTCAGGTCACCAGTGGTGTATAAAACACAGCGATGAGCTGATGAGGCTTCATGAAACAGTGCCCTCATTTTCAGTTCTCAGTAGGTGGCGCTCACATGCTAAAAAATAATGTGAAGATTCATGGAAAACATGTTGCGACAGAGAGTGCCATCTAGTGGCTCTGAAAATGAGGCCACTGTTTCTTTACACCTTTTCAACTGATCTGTGAACACAAATTCAAAAAACTCTGAGACTTGAAAACCTATTTCTCCTGCTGCGTTTGATATATCGGTGGTTGACCAAGTGCGATACCTTTAGTCTTGTATGACATGTAGCAATGTATAGAACTAGCAATGCCAACAGTTTGAATGTAAACAAGCCTGCAATCCCTTTCCTCTCTGTGAACTGCTAATCTTCATCTCGTGTTTGTGGAACAGTTCCCAACTGTGTAACTCCATCTTTGATTTAATAACCAATAACCTGTGGATCTAATGGTTTGACAGGTAAATTCCACGGCTAATTTAGTGGCTGATTTGTTTGCCGGCCACTCTGCGCGCGGCGCTGGGCCGAAGGCGACAGCACAGGTGCATTATTCAGCGAGGATGAGATAACAACCTTTCCGCTGCTTAGGTCTGCTCTTGAGCTAAAGAAAAACTTGGCTGGAGGCGCGCCACCGAGTTTAATTTAGGATGTTCATTTCCCAAACACGTAAAAAAAAAAGAGGTCAGAGCGGCGAGGCGAGAATACACAGACGCAGCAGGAAGGTATTGCCATCACTTCCAAGCCGCTGTGAATGAGTAGGACCTCTTCGGCCCAGTTTGTTTGTTTGGGATTGGTCGAGAAAGACTGGCCGGTCGGAGCGAGGCGTCTGGCTCGGCCCACGGCTGCAGCACGCGGCAAAACTGGAGGCGAACACAGCGCAGAAACATTTTAGTCACTGCTGTTTGAGCTGACGCAGGTTTGTGTTGGATTATTGGGATTACAGGATTTATGGCAGCTCATTGATGGATCATGTGTGTTAAAAAATAAAAATAAATAAATGAATCAGTTCTTGTAGAGTTAGCGGGAAACTTTTTTTTTTTTTACATTCTTGAAGTGGGAAGATTTGTTTCTCTTAAATGCCAATGCAGCAATCCCTTGCTATACCGTGGTCCACCTTTTGTGTGGCTTAAGTTACACCATCTCCACCTTCAGAGTGGGACAATGTAAGTCTTGTTCCGTCTTCAGTGTTTATGGGGAAACTAGGGTGACGCACGAAGCCACCCTCACTCCCATGACGTAATGTTTTGAGGTTGGGAAAATGGACTTTTGCGTCCTATACTGACGCTGAAGGCAGCCCTCAGCGTTGCATGTTGATGTTGAGGTTTTCAATTGAGGCACACGTTCCACCATCTGCGGCATATCCTGACCTGTGCGCCGTTTCATTTGTCCTACAAGTTATAACGCGTCAATTGTGAGAGACCCTCGTACGGCTTTGCGTTTCAGTCGCATATCTGGGTGATATACGCCAAGTCAAGAGAACCAGATTTAAATAGTGAAGCATTCCCTATGAGAACTTCGGCAGAACTTCCGCCGTTGTGTTTGGTTCAGTGACATTCCTCTTCGTATCATTTGCTTTTGAAACCATCGAGAAACAAAAGATATCTGAGGCATGTTGAACTTAGTGAATAGCAATGCAAAAGCTACTTTATCTGGCAGCAAAATCCTCTTGGACTAGTTGGGATGTACATTTTGGGAGTGGTGCCAATAAACCAAAACCAATTCCTTTTCAAAAGTCGCATACCAAAAGTGTCTAAGAGAAAACATCAAAGTGGAATAATCATGCACGGTTTCTTCTTCACCGATCCTATTCCAGTCCGCTAATTGAGGGATTACGGGGATTGCGCCACGTCTAATATATAATGGAACCTTGAGCATTGACCCTTCATGTGCTCGGTTTAGGTTCATTTGTGCCTTCTCTGTTGGGTTCATCTACAACAGGCTAGATGTTGTCCTGGATTATCACGGTAATAGTCCTCCATATTCAGGACGCCCTGGGTCTGTACATCAATGAAGAAAGTGTAATCCCATTTTAATAGCATTTTGACAGCAGGTCAAATATAAATAATAAATAAATCAGGGTTAATGTGCGCCAGTGAAGCAAATTGTTTTATTTATGTGTTTGTGCATCTATGCAGTTTGGATTTGGACTCCGTCATCATGGATGTTTTGGTCAGATTTAAAATGTGGTGCACCTGGTGTCGGTGACAGAAAAATGTTCCCTGTGAAAGACAGTTTGCACAGCATTAACTTGTTATTTGGATCAATTCCTATTTTTTTCTCTGCGATTGATTCATTGAAATTAACCTTATAATCTCTTAATTTTAGGGGTCATTTCACGTCCCACGGTCTAGACTCAGTATTGTATTCTCATGTCTCAGTTCAGGTATTTATACCTTGTAGAAAACACACCATTAGAGAGGCTATGAATTGCCATACTCCCAACGAAGGTCAATTGTATTTCCTTCCTGCCTAAATAATCCAAAATTGACTTTGATCGTCTCCTATCTCGGCGACAACACATACATGCAGTGAAATGCAGACGCCATCTTGGCTTCACAGCAACTCAAGCTCGGTGCTAAAAGCCAGGAATTGTTGGCATGTGTTTATTCTGAGGAGGGTGACTGATCGCTGCATATCGACCGACTCCGAGACGAGCCGTGATGAGGGGAAGGAAGATACGGAAGCTGAAAAGCTACACTGGAAGAGTAATGGAGAGAAGTGGGCACAGTGTCTGCAGAGACTGTATATATTCTGTAAGCTCAATAAAGGACTGAGTGTAGGAAGGAGCCGGTGGACGCGCTGCCGACATCTTGTAATGATGAGCCCAGATCACTTTCTGCCCGAGGATTTATGGGCACGTCCGGTTGAGGAAAGTTTGAGCGATTATATCTCGGCATTGGGCCGGTAACATTACGAGGATCCCAACTCTGGGTTGGCTGATGTGGCCAGGGATAGGGGGAGCGAGCATGAGCCTGAGAAACAACAGGGAAACTGAACACAACTTCAAAAGTTTTGGTCCAAGAAGAGAACTTAATAAAAAACACTTTTATATTTTACTGTTTGTAGGCATCTTCCTTGGGTTAAGAAAGGGGTTTAAACAGCGATAGACACAGGTGTTGCAAACATTTTGACTTCAGGGCAAAGTTGAATTCAAAAATTTGACAGAGGTGCCAGTAGTACTTTGATGAAGGATGGGCTCAAACGTACAGTATGGACATAAAAGGCTTCAGTAAGAAAGTACTAAGCACACACTGGCTGAGGAGATCTCATGAAACAGCGGCTTTATTTGGTTGTGAAAGCTTTGGAGTTGTACAATGAACCATCATTTTCATACCCGACAGCGTCACCAATTGAGCTCTGAAAATGTGGACGTTGTTTCGTGAAGCCTCATCAGCCCATGACTATGAAATAGCCATGGGCTGATGAGCCTTTGTAAAGGAGTGTCTTCATTTTCACAGCCCACTTTTATTTAGTACTTAGTACATTTTTTAAAAAATGTTTAAAACCAAGGGCACCATCCGCTTCGTACCAAATATGAGGCTTCATGAAGCTTCATCAGCTCCATCACAAGTAGCAAAAAATTGAATTAATTTTTTTATTTTATTCTATTATTATCAATGATATTTTCTCCAATACACCAAAGATGGAAGTTCTGCTTTTCGATGCTATTTATTTTTAACCTTCCTTCCTTCTTCTGCTGCTTATCCGGGGTCGGGTCGCGGAGGCAGCATTCGGAGCAGGGAAGCCCAAACTTCCCGGTCCGCACAAACCTCCTCCAGCTCTTCAGCCCGAGGCGTTCCCAGGCCAGAGCGGAGACATCATCTCTCCAGCGAGTCCTGGGTCTTCCCCGGGGTCTCCTCCAGGTAGGACATGCCCGGAACACCTCCCCAGGGAGGCGTCCAGGGGGCATCTGGATCAGATGCCCGAGCCACCTCAGCTGGTTCCTCTCCATGTGGAGGAGCAGCGGCTCCACCCCGAGCTCCTCCCGGATGACCCAACTCCTCACTCTATCTCTAAGGGTGCGCCCAGCCACCCTGCGGAGGAAACTCATCTCAGCCGCTTGTATCCACGATCTCATCCTTTCGGTCACTACCCAAAGCTCGTGACCATAGCTGAGGGTGGGAACGTAGATCGATCGGTAAATCGAGCGCTTCGTCTTGTGACTCAGCTCCCTCTTCACCAAGACGGTCCGATACAGCGTCCGCTTCACTGCTGCCGCTGCACCAACCCGTCTATCAATCTCACGCTCCCTTTTTCCCTCACTCGAGAACAAGACCCCGAGATACTTAAACTCCGCCACTTGAGGCAAGAACTCTCCACCAACCTGGAGGGAGCAAACCACCGTGTTCCGGTCGAGAACCATGGCCTCAGACTTGGAGGTGCTGATTCTCATCCCGGCCGCTTCACACTCGGCTGCAAACCGACCCAGCGCATGCTGAAGGTCCCGGTCCGATGAGGCCAGCAGGACAACATCGTCCGCAAATAGCAGAGATGAAATTCTGTGGTCCCCGAACCGGATCCCGGAGCTATTTATTTTTATTTTATTTTATTTTATTTTTAATTTATTTATTTTTAATTTAATGTGGAGTAGTAAGTAGAATAGGTCACCTTTCAGGAGTCTACCACCTAGAGTGCAGTGTTTGAAACTGAGTGGCCTGACCATCATCTGAAGGTCTCTGAGTCCAGCACAGGTTTACTTGGAAAAAAAAACAAGGTGGGAAATTCGGGATTATTTGCTGTGCTTGACTAGATTATGGGTCGACTAGAATCATCTTTAAAGCAGGATGTGACCTAAAATAACTTGAAGCTGCAATACTTCCAGAAAGCTGACTCATATTCAGTGAACAGAGGAGTGAAAGTGAAATCCGCTTGGATGAGGTTGACATAAGTTTTTGGCATCAATCTTGCAGCAGCAAAGCAGAATTACGAAGGGGGTTGGGGGGGGGCATACTCCCCTTGAAGGAAGTAAAAAAGCACACCCTTTATTTCCTGCCTCCCCAGGGCTGCCTGAGTTTGGAACAGATTTGGTTCAGGGCTGAGCTCAGTAGCCTCAGAAAGCATTCCCCGGCGACATGCATGTGTCGGTGATGGGTACGCCGTGGATGACAGGACACTGCTGCCTGGCAAACAGGCTGACTGATCATGGGCCAGCTGTTTGGCTAGCTCCTCCTCCGCTTGGGACTGTAACAATGCAGATTTCTGACTCTGATATGAGGCAGAAAATTTTCTTTGACCAACTCCACCATGATGCGAATGAGCTCATATTAGAGCTGCTGAGCAACCACACCGTCACACAACAATCCACGACTGCTCTCAACAAAACATTCACGTCTTCACCTGTACTTTCAACACAAAAGGTCACACCTTTGTTTGACCTATCGGCCACAAACCCATTTCCCCTCTCAGTGACATGGATGTTCAGATAACCACTGTAAGATCAACAGTGAAGTCACTGTCCTCTAGTTAGTTCACAATAACCGATGATATCAATCTATTCTCATCATGGCGGAGTCCAGATTGCATCCTGAGTTGACAGGCTGATTCCATTCTGTTTGGTCAGTCCACAGGTCCAGAAACTATTGTTGCTGGCTCCACTATGGTGTTGTGCTGACGTGTACGACGTACGAAAATGTACCCGTCCTTTTAAAACAATGTTCGCGTCACTGATCACATGCTTCCATGTGGTCTTTATGTTACGCAGTTCACCAATTTATCCACCAGGGGGAGCAGCCCCGAGTCAAACATTTATGAGAAAAACAAACTCCAAAACCAACATGTCGACTGCAGGAGAAGCATTGATCATGTACCTGTTGCTCAAAAGAGGAAAACGGAGGCAGCGTAATAGGAGCCAGTGGTCGGTGAGGCTGTTTAATATATTGCCACTGGAGGACGGTTCGTATCTGTGAGCTTTGTGGAAACAATCGGAAATACGGAGGAAATAAACGCAGAGCATGGACAGAAGCCTCCGTCTGGATCTGGATCTGTATGTAAAGTTGAGCATAAGAGTACCTTAAGACAGAACACACCGCTGCCAAGCAGCTCATTCCAAATCGTCAACGCACCTTAACAACAAGGTAGACAAGTCCATTCCTGGGTTTTCAAAGCTCTAGTGATTGTACCGACGTGATTCAGGGTCCTC
Organism: Synchiropus splendidus; assembly: GCF_027744825.2. NCBI lineage: Eukaryota > Metazoa > Chordata > Actinopteri > Syngnathiformes > Callionymidae > Synchiropus > Synchiropus splendidus. The sequence goes on from NC_071338.1 coordinate 31,349,335, forward strand.
ATTTTCAGAGCCCACTAGAGGGCACACTCTGCTCTAAATGTTTGGATTTAAACGTCAATAAAACCTTGCATTATTTTAAAACTGAGGGCGCCACCTGTTGAGCTCTGAGAATGTGTCATGAAGCCTCATCCGCCCATCACCGCCCAAATCGCTTTACAGAAACCATCACTGATGGCCATTACTGTCCACTGCGATGTCTGTTGCCACAGCAACTCCCCTGAAGGACACGAGAAGGGAATGCAATTCAAACAGCCAACCCTCTGATCGGTGGATGACACAGAGGTGAGGTAAGACATTGAAGTCAGATCAGAAGTGGGGAACAGGACAATTCAGTGACAAGTCAAATATGACAACCCCAAGACTCCGTCTCCTCCCAACATACCCCACGCTTTGCTTCCTTAACTCAGCACATCGCTCTTCTTCTGTTTGGATTTTGTTTTCCTTCTTTCCCCAAACATATTCCCCTTTGAGAAACAGCGAGCTAGAGGAATAAATATTTATATTTTCACACCGACATGTCGGCCAGACAGCTGGCGTTCCAATTGAATTCACCAGACTCTTCTTGACTGGATGGACATTCGTGGCACTTGACTGCTGTGGATATTAAATTCCTCACCATTAATTCTTATCTTGTTAAATCTCCTCTCAGCTGCGTCTGTGATCTTGACCTTTCAGCCGTTGCGTTATTAAAACAAGTGAAGGGAAGAATATATATTTTAAGACTGGCAATTGAAGATCATTATTGTTCAAACTAGGAATTGATTCGATGGAATTTGGTGTCCTTTTCGCTCTATTTCTCTCGACGTGCCAGGGCTGAAACATAAGCTCCAGTCGTGTCTTCGCTCTCCAGAAGCGGTGATGTGGCGTACATGCTAACCAGCAGGTAACTGGGGCACACCCGTGATTAAACTTTAATGGCAGACAATATCGGCGGACGTGCCTCGCACACTTAAGTTCGCCCTTGCTGAGAGTCAAACTTTGTGGTTGAAAGACACTTTTTGGTAGAGTTTGGAATCTGTGCCGTTGTTACGGAGGAGTGAACCCGACGGTGTCTCATTTCACCACAACAACATCAGACCAGTGGGTGAAGGCTGCGAACGGTAATGGCCATTAATGTGCGAACGCTATTCTCCCCAGCTATGCAGGTGTGTGTTCCCGCAACAGCAGCTGCATGGAAACTGTGTGAACATGTGAGAATCCCTGAGGGCTGTGTAATGATGTCCCTGGTGACTGTTTGTTCTCCTGAATTAAAAGCTGTTTGTGAGGGATGTAAATCGGATATTTAGCATCCACCGAATGTGAGGGAACAGAAGCTCGATTTCCTCCGCGGTTAATTGTTAAAATGAGTCCGTGACTTAGCGTCTTTATGGTTTGGTCAAAAATGCAGAGGGTTCAGAACCGCGTTCTTTCCTCAAGCTAGAATAGCGGTCGGACCCTGGTTGGTGTATCAAAGTGTAGCCACTGTGTTTCAGGCTGCAATGACGTCTTCAGAACGGGAGAAATTGTGAAGTGAAAGGATGCTTGCATGAACTCATGAGTGAGAATCTGCTTTGCTGAAATCCACTGAATCCAGAGTTAGAGTTATTAAAATGGTTGGACAGAGCTTTTCCACCTTGACAGGTGACAAAAATGTTTTATTCTCTAGCCTTTGATTATATTTGCAATCTGGGTGTGAAGAGTGCTTAAAGGAATGTCGTGAGAAATGCTAGAAAAGAAACACCTTTAAGTTCTCTGGTGCCAAAGCACCCAGCTGAAGAGACAAGCTCAATAGATACACCACTGGACTCGGTGACCAGAGACACGGCAACAGCTCAGGTGATTGTCAAGATCCCCCAGAAGACAAAGGCCGGTAGAGACGACTGACGTCGCTCCATATCAATGTCCAAACGGCGTCCCCACTTGGGACCACACCAATGACACGCCTTGAAATCCCTGACCCGTACATGCTGCGATGACATGCGGTAGCGATGGCCAACATAAGTGCAGTAAAATCCTCAGTTACACAGCTAGAAACGCTGCAACATTCAAGTCTGTATTTTAGTGAATAGCAAATATCATTGAATATTTCTATCATCTGCCAGTTATTTAGTCAACAATATTTTGTTTTCGTGTCCAATATCTGCTCTTTCTGTTTGGATGGATCACGCCATTGAGTTCCCATTAGTGGCCTAGAAACACCGCTGTCAGTCACCTGAGGAGTCATATATTCTTGAAATCGAAAGCATTCAGGAGTTCAGGAAAGGTATTGGACAAAAGCTACTCAAGAGGTTTGGTCAGGTTTAACTCCCTCAGACGACCTCATCCTCGCCTGTCATTCTGCATTTCCTGTTCGAGATCTCCACTGCAACTCAGGCTCTTCCACCTTAACATTAACTGCTTATATCCATAGCACATGTGTGCAGTATATTTGAAACCATGCATCTCTTGTTCAGGTAGAAATATGTGTTGTTAATATCATGCAAAAGCTAAATAAGGATCATGGACCAACAACCATATGTGTTTACTCAAAGTAAAGGCTTAAACTTTTGAACACTCTGAAATCACTTTGTAAACAAACCGCACTTGGAGTTACACTTGAATTAGCCGCATTCCAACAGCGACTGCAAAAGTAAAAGTTCGAAAAATGAAAATGGATGGACTTAAAAGTGAGAGGGACCAACTATCTTCAGATACAGTGCCAGTAAAAATAGGACACCCTTTATGTCTAGTAACACATTGATCTCTTTGTCTAATTCAGTTCACAAGAGAGAAAAGATTTGTGCCTCTAAAACAAAGCAGGTTTCCAGTGTCCAGTTCCAAATTTGTTCACACCAGTAACTACATCAAACAGTCTCTTTGTATTTTTAAAAATAGATTTGAAGGCAAAAAGTTCGCCCCCTGCTGCTGTGTGAGTAAAAATAGCCAACAACGATGATACAGCTACATTTGAAACTCCGGGGGCCACACTTATTCGACGACATCTCCGGCGCCCCCCACCCCCACACCACCCCGGGGCCCATAATCAGTCATTATTACCCCAGCGGCTTGTAATTCATCTCTCTCGATTCAGACGGCGTTTCATCATTTATTTATGTGACAGTTGTTATCTATAATGTTGTTCTTCCTGTGTGGCCAAGAATGAGAGATTTTACGGAACATTAGGCCTGGTGATGGCGCTACACGGACTCCGATTCCTCCGAGCCTCAGATGCAGTCGGCAGTCTCACAGGTCAGTTAATTGCAGGATATTGATAATAGCATTACGTCTGCCACTGCAGCTAAAATGATTCCCAGCCATTTTAATATGCGAGCTAGCGTGCGCCCAATAAAATATGACATTTGAGGAGCCCTCCCTAATGGGGTCTGGGATAAGAACGGTAATGTACGAGGAACCTGGCAGAGGCACAGGAGACGTGTTCTTTTATTTCCTTTCTTTGTTTATAAATAGCCGCAGCCAGCGTTATTCCACCTGTCCCATAAGCATCAATCACGTTTCCCTCTCGCTGGACACGAGGTACACTGTGAGCTGTGCCCTTGCACCTCCAACTGTGCAAGTACATAAACTAGAGCGTGGACGGACAAAGCTGGGAGTCCGCCTGCGGGAGAAAGGAAGGGGGGGTCACGTCGCTGATGGATGCTCGATACGGCAGGTGTTTGAAACCCTCCTCCATTTCACTTCGTCAACACGCTTTAAAGGCACACAGGCTTCCCCCCGCCGCACGACCGATCGGGAGCATGTGGGAGGCTAATCACTTGACGTGCACGCAGGATATGGGATGAGTCAGGAGCAACTGTTCCACCAAGTTCCTCGCTGTCTCTATCTCCCTTTATCTCTGTCTTTGAAGGAGCTGAGCAAGACAAGCTCGCAGCCTTGAGGACTCTGCAGGGAAAGCATCCCTAAGAGAAGGCCATTTTATAGTCTGTCAACACCCGGTTACCGCCGTCCTGCTTTTAAACTAGCCAACATTCCTGAGGTGATAATCGAATCACGTGAGGCAGGTTTGTTGCCATGGTAGTAGCAAGTATACAGTGTGACTGAGGCTCAAAAAAAAGAGTTACGCAACGATGCAAAGTCTTTCAGCTTTTAAGGAGCGTGATTTACAGGCTTACCTCCCGGAGTTCCTTTGCCACATCCTTGAGCTCTCTCAAAATGCCTTCCAACTGATCTATCACCATCTTCATGTGGCTGCGGATGCGTTCTCTCGGGCTGGGGGTCTCAGAGGTGTCCCGTGCCGGAGCTCTGCTGAGGGACATCCTTTACAGGGCGAAGTGGGGCCAGCGGCCAACAGGTTGAGGGCGTGGCGGAGCCGAGTCGGGGTCCATGTCTTTGGCCACGAGGAGCCTCAGTGCTACTGATCCAAACAGGGGCCCCGGCCACGCAGGGAGACCTCAACATCTTAAAAGCACCCGGGCAGCCAAAACACCATGCCTCGCCCACACTGCCCGCACCGGGTCACGGTGTGACATCCATGTCTTCGCGCAAACGCATCCAAAAACCAGGAAAAAGGCGGTAAATCCATGGGAAAGGAAGATGTGAGGTTGCTGGTTTTCGCTTCTTACGCAATCGTGTCGAGCCAACTCATCTCATGTGTCAGAGTTGTACAGTCAAAATACTTCCCAAGGCGATGCTATTTAAAAATCCAATCTGGACGCTGACGGCATGTTTGTCCTGCTAACTGTACAAAAACCTCTTCAGTAAAGCGGGTTGACGTCAATCTAAGTACTAAAAGGGCATAGGTAGAAAAATAGATCTGAAGATCCTGGCAGAATTTTGATTTTATTTCTTTTTTTGCAAATGTTGTCCCTAACAACACTAAAGAGATTCCGCGGTTAAAAAGGAAAGAAATTCATTCAACTTTGCTTCACAGCCATTTTCCTGCAGCTGATGACTTAATCGTAGCGTCCTTCGTTTCTCGCCTGTGAATGGAAGGAAGGTGGGTGGAAGAGTGAGGGTCCTTTCAGCCTCCCTCAAAGCATGGCTTATTCCAGGTTGAAGCAGAGTGAATGGCTTTTGAAAGCCAAACGCGAGTGGGACGGGGATCTGAGAGACACTCGCCGTAAAGAACCACCTTCCTCCTGGAATCTGAGCGGCAACTTATGCAACAGCGCTCTCCGAACAGAACGCTGACCCCATCGCGGCAGTCCACAGGGGTGTGCCCAATAAAGCCAAAAAGGAGCAGAAAAGGGGAAAGAAAAATCTCTTCTCTCGCCCGGTTGTTGCTACGGGAACCCGATCTGTCTTCTTGTGCTGTGATTGGATAATTATTTTACTTGTTATCCATGTAGTGTTTTGTGTTTTCTCTGTGGACTCTTTTCAAAGAGGCAGAGGGCTCCGCAGCATCCAGCAGGATGAGATAAATCCCATGAAACATCCCCAGAGGTGCCCGGTCGAACAAGCAGTGGGACGAGCCGCTTGCCAAATCCAGGGCAATGCCACCGCCACGGAGAGCGCCGGCCAACCGCACATGGCACCTGGACCTGAAGGGAGGAAAGGAAGCGTTTATTCTGTCTCCAGCAACAGCCACGATTCTTCACTGCTGTTTGCCTCCCACTGCTCTCCACTCACCTTCTCCGTGCATCGCCGTCACTATGCCCACAACCTACAGTCCACGCACAGCACCGACATTCAAGCTACACAATCTGCTGGTTCCTCGGCAGCCTCTGTCGCACACGCACTAACATCTTTCACTTCTTTTTCTTCCCTCGCCCTCTCTCTCTCTCGCGCGCGCTCACTCACTCACACACACACCCTCTTTCTCTCTCCCTCCCCTACTTACTGTCTTGACAGAGAGAAGCTTCTATCAGCAGGAATATTTCACTTTGAGGATCATCAGAGAAGAAGTGGAGGAGAAGAAGGAGGACGGCCCTGATAGCTCTCCCAGATCCCCGACCTGGCTATCATCACCCGGATCCGGCTGTTGACATCCAGCCACCAGTCGTCCGTGCCGGAATCAAGAGGCAGCGGACAGATTGGCTGAGCTGTAGCTGTGTGCAAAACTGTGAAAAGAGCTGTGTGATGACAGCCTCTCCTCCCTTGTCTATCTTCCTGCTTCCTCCCCTCTCTCCCTCCTCTTGTGTCACGCTCGCTCTCTCCCCCTGTCCCCGGCTCTCTCTGCCCCCTGCGCCCTCGCCGTGTCCTCACTCACTGCCGGATGAAGGGAAGCTGATGCCAGAGTTTATCATGAGGCTCAGGCTCCTGCCAGCATCACTCTGCTGTTCCCTTTCACTCGGCGAAGGAGGAGCCTGCCGCTTTAAAGGGACAGTGCAGCGCCCTCCTCTCCACGCTTCTCTCTCCTTCTCTCCTTCCCCAGCTCCTCTCCAGCCGCCTCTCCATCCTCTGTCAAACTTCCTTCCAAGCCGAACCCTTTGATATCATCAAGAGCAAAGCAGGTTGGATGACCTCATCTGACTTGAGGAAGGAGACGGGAGGGCCCTGTTTTGCTTCTCCCTCTGATAGATTTTTTTTTTCTGCACTGCATAGCCACACTCGAGGCAATTGCCCTAATCATAAATGTATTTTCAGCGAGAGATAATGTAAAGGCAAAGTAATGACTTGCATAATAATAACTGCTGGGCTAATGCACAGCAGCTCCCAGAGGGTCGGAGCAGATAACTCCGGAGGCTGGCCGCGGGTTCCAGCTTCACGACTCAGCAGGTTCATTTGTTCTGCTTTTGGTTGCACATATTGTAAGTAAAAGAAGCGTTTGGCGCTGTCAAATAACAAAGGAGGATGTTGAACGCAGTCCGTTTTTTTACGCTTCCCTCTGGCAGGAGACTACGGTCCATCCAGACCAGAACCTCCCGTCACAGGAACAGCTTCTTCCCCTCGGCCGTCAGACTGTTGAATTCGTGAACAGCCTTGTTGTTATTTTATTTTATTATTTATTTATTTTTGACTGCACGTTATTCCAAAACACTTTCCTAGTTAGTGCGCTCCCCACTGACCATGGCAAAAAAATGTGATTCTGATTCTGATTCTGAAGCTGTTAAACTCGTCGCTCTTTGGATCTCAGTGTTTTAGCCAAGTTCGATTCGCTGTCTGCCAAATTTGACCGACTGAATTTCCAGAGTCAACACCGCCAGTCGCACCAAAGAGCCGTCCACTGCTGGACTGCACTTTGATTCTAGGTGTTGAGTTTGAGCATCACTCCTGAATTAATGGCATTTTAGTGGCTGACCTTCACGGTGAGTGATGACAGGTTTGCTCTCTTGTGTTTTCTCGCATTGATAATACTCATTTAGTTTTGTTTTTCTCCTCTAAATATTTCATTAAATGATGACATCATATTAATTCAGGGTTTTGTTTGGTGCTCAAGGCTAAATCTCAGACGAGACTCAAGATGGCGCCTTCTTTCTGCTGCTGCTCTTCACTGCTTGATGATTCCACTACTACACTGAACACCTGCTCACCTTCACATACACCTCCACGACATGTAAGCAAATGTTGACCAGAGGAAGGGAGCCCTCTGGTGGACGCCAACATGGACTGGAATCCAAAACAAATCAATGTTTGTTGGAGAAGCAGATTCATGAGTCTCTTCTGTGAATACATTCCTATGGACCATTGTGTTTTCCAGAGGAGGAACAGATTGTGTCACTTTGTTGGTAGCTGGCTGGTTAATGAGGCTTCATGAAACACTGTCCTATCATTATCATAGCCCACTAGATGGCGCTCTCTGCTCTAAATGGTTTGGGTTTGAACAGTCAGTAAAATCTCACCTCATTTTTAAACAGGAAGTGGCACCTGCTGTGCTCTGACAATGAGGACACTGTTTCATAAAGCCTCATCAGGTAAAAAAAAAAGTTATCATGTTAAATAAGCAAAATAAATCTGCTTAAAAAAATGTATTTTCTGTTGGCACAAAAGCAAAATAAGTTGTCCACAAGTATGCGTCATCTGACTGGCTAGAGCATCTTTGTTTTTCTCTGAAAAAATATCTCAAGCAGGTTGTTCTGTCCCACCATATGATTTTCACCCGACACTCAACTTTGAAAACATGTGAAACATGACAGCAATAGTTACTTTTAAGAATTTGTTTGCAGTAGCACAGTGAGCGGAGCTTTAGTTATTTTGAAGAAAAATATATAGGTACTTACAAAACCTTTCTGGGCGGATCTAAGGCTGCGTTCCAAATCCTTCCTTGATCCGCAACCTCAACCTTAATCCTGAAAAATGTGCGTTCTTATGAGGTCTAATTTTTAGGAAGTTGAATTGAGGAGCAAGATATTGCCTCGGTATTGAGGAATACCCAGAATCCATTGCGCATCATGGCATCAAAATCGACAAACAAACCAAGCTACAAATATAAGTATTTTCTTTGTTAATGGAGATACAAAAGACATAAGACATAGACATGACATTGTTGCTGATCCTGTAAATGCTTCTTGCTCCTCTCACCTTCTTCTTGTTTTTCCTCTGAAATGACAGATTCATAAGAACGACACTTTAGCGTAACGCTGCCCCCAACAGGCCACCATTTCTAAGGAGCAAAATCTTCCTTTAACCCTTGGTTTTGAAGAATGAGGATTGAGTTTAGGAACTTAGAAAGTCACTGGGATTCATAGTATTGATCCCAAAAGTGTCGTCAGTTTCAGAGCTCACTAGGTGGCGCTGTAATTTGAAAAATTATATGAGGTTTCATTGAAGTGGATGCTTAAATCCAAATATGTTTGAGCGGATGGTGTCATCTAGTGGGCTCTGAAAATGAGGACACTGTTTCACAAGCGTCAGCACATCACAACCAGAGACAAACCAGCAAGAATCTCTGACTGCTTCACTCATTGAGCAGCTAAACTCAGAGCGTTCCTGTTGTCCACTTGCAGATGGGATGCAAAGATCTTCAAAAAGAAGAAAAAAAAAACCGCCACTTCCCGCGGCACATTGTCTCTTTGCAGCTTCAAATAAAAAGGCAACAGTTCCCAGCACCTTCCCATGACCATTTTTCTCCTTTCATGACATGCCAAAAACGCTTTGCCTGGATATTCATGGTGTATTTAATAGAGCTGTCCCTAAAAGAGAGACTGTATACACCTAAATGAGCTCTCAGTGGAGAGGCCCAGGTGCACCGAGCAGATAGCTCCATGTCAGTGATGCCTTCATAGAAGCCGAATTGGATTATTTCCCCCTCTGTAAAATATATTTTAATGCTCGGGTCATTTTGACTTGTGGATTTTACTAGGAATTTGGAGTGTGCGCAGCCAAATAGAGGTCCTTCTTAATGTTTCTGCTTTGAATTTATTGCGCCATGCAGTTTATGGGGGGCGCTTTATGGAATGTGTGTATTTTTTTTTTTTTCTTCCTGTAGCATAAACACTAATACGCTGCCGCGCATTACGGCCCTCGCACACATGCATATATAAACAATCCTAACGGGACGTAATAATGGAAAATTGATGCCATTAGAATAAAGCTCAGTGAATTTATTGGACTTGCAGCGCTATTACACTGGGTGGTTGGTTTAGCCTCCAGGAAAAACAACCAAAGTTTATTGTTTTTGGAAAGAGCTTTTACATAATGAATCCATCTCCGAACATTCACCGTCGTTTCTGAGCCTGGACTTCCTCGTCAAAAAATAGTTTTTCAGAGTGCTGGATTCGTGAGCAGCCTTTATTTTATTTTATTTTATTTTATTTATCTGTAAGCACTTTATTTCAAAGCACTTTTCTAGTTGGTGGGCTCCCCACTGACCATGGCTATAAATTTGAGTCTGATTCTGATTCTTAAGTCCCAAGACCCACGTTCACATTTGAAGAGGACTGTGTCTGAAGCAGGATTTGGTCTCAGTGTTCTGTGAGCTCCGAAGGGAACGGCTGAAGCGGAGTCACCCGAGCCAAGGGTTCTTCCTCCAGAGATGACTGTGGGCATCACAGTCTTGGAGACGTCTTGGAGACAAGGTCTCTTTTGGGGATGATCTCAAACCCCTGGACAGGTTTGGACAAACCCTTTTCCTGATCCTTGACTGCTACAACAAGTGTGAAAGGCTCCTGTTTTTGGAATTGCCGGGACCAAGTCTACCCCACTTCAGGTCATGCTGGGCTTTGTCACTTCATGAAGTTTCATTGAAATGGTCGTTCAAATCCAGACTTTTGACGGAGACTTTAGAGAGGAGATCGCCATCTAATGGGCTCAGAAAAAGGACACACTGTTTCGTCACTGTTTCATCATTGCTCCAGTTGTGAATAGTACTGTGAAAAGTAATGCAAATTTATAGTATTGCTGATCTTTTTCCATGACATAATTGTATTGTATACCAAATATCAGTTTAATGTTTTAAAACAGTGTCAAGACACTGTCATGGAGGTAGTGATGGATTGATGAGGCTTCATGAAACTGTGACCTCATTTTCAGCGCCCACTATCGGCTTTAAAATCTTTGGATTTCAACAACTATTTTATGCAACATCATTTTCAAACTGAGAGCGCCACCTACTGAGTCCCGCAAAACTGGACACTGTTTCATGAAGCCTCATCAGGCCATCAGTATCTGAGACTAGGACGGTCCTCATCGGCCAGGATACCTTCATGCTTTCTTCCCTTAACATAATCTCTCCAGCGAGTCCTGGGTCTTCCCCGGGGTCTCCTCCCGGTAGGACATGCCCGGAACACCTCCCCAGGGAGGCGTCCAGGGGGCATCCGGATCAGATGCCCGAGCCACCTCAGCTGGTTCCTCTCCATGTGGAGGAGCAGCGGCTCCACCCCGAGCTCCTCCTGGATGACCCAACTCCTCACCCTATCTCTAAGGGTGAGCCCAGCCACCCTGCGGAGGAAACTCATCTCAGCCGCTTGTATCCGCGATCTCATCCTTTCGGTCATGACCCAAAGCTGGTGACCATAGCTGAGGGTGGGAACGTAGATCGATCAGTAAATCCAGAGCTTCGTCTTGTGACTCAGCTCCCTCTTCACCACGACGGTCCGATACAGCGACCGCATCACTGCTGCCTCTGCACCAACCCGTCTATCAATCTCACGCTCCCCATTTCCCTCACTCGAGAACAAGATCCCGAGATACTTAAACGTAAACTTTAATCACAAATAATGACATTTTAATATATCATAGTAGAATTACAGTATATATTATGGAATTATATATGAATTATACAATATATCATTTTTGTGTTTTTATGCTTCTTTCCTGATTTAAAAAAAAAAATAACTTAATGTTTATTAGCATAGACAATGGCGTGAGCTTGGATCTTATCAATAAATTGTCATTAGTTCTTCATTAGTTATTGACAATGCGCACACTTCCTGGGCATTCACACCCACAAAGGCTTCATCTAAAATTGAAAACACAAACGGAATCAAACCATATTGACTACATTATTACATATATTACGTTGAGGGAAAAGTCCTGACAACACAGTGCACAGACAAAACAAAATCAATTCCAAATTCATTCAAATTCTTTTAAAAGACTTCACTGGAGAAAACGCCTTCTTCTCCATCCCTGCAGATAAATGTTTAAAGAGGTAAAATCCTCAGCGAAGACTGTCAGAGCAGCTGGGAATTGAATTTCTCCATCATCAAATGTAGATCTGTTGTGCATGAAAGTTTTCAAGAATGAAAAATAATCCAAATAATGAGTCATTTCAAAGAAAACCGACGGTGTGTTGGAATTATGAGGGAAGACGCCGGCTCCCCGGGAGGCGACTGTACACGCAGCATCATTAAAAAAGCATGACTCCGTCTCTGGGAGGTTGCTCTTTGGATGGCGAGACCCTCCGGCCATTCATCACTCTTGTTTCACGCTAATTACCTCTCATTTAGTCTTCAATACTCTGGATTCCAGCGCAGCTCCAGATGAAACTGGTGTCGATCACAAGTCTGGGAAAGTGCAGTTGTTCACCGCAGACGTATCTGCAGCCTCACACATGACAGTCACAGGATGAAGAATTTTCTCCAGGAACATATTTACTACGCTTTTTTCTTGCACTTCTCGATTCAGATTCAAACAGTAAGTGATGTTCTTCAAAGTCGCAAACCAAGGATTTTCAATCAATGTCTTTTCTTCTTCTGCCAGAGTTTCTGCAAAATCATTTCTTCTAGACATTATGCTGCTGCAGCAACATGTGACAAAGGAACAAAAATGTGACCAACGGTTTGGGTTCTGAATGTTGACACACCAATTAATAACACACTAGTCACATGATTTTGAAGGGCAGAGAAGGGAAGCGACTCTGAGAGTTGCAGTGTGAGAAGGATTTCTAGATTAACAGAGAGATGAAGGTGGTGAAGATGAGAGTGCAGGTGCGGTGGAACAGTGGGAGATGCGTGTGACATTAGACCAAGAGCAAAGCTGAGGAAGTGGAGCAAAACCATGCTCACTAGTAACGATGGGATGACAAGGGTTCGTGAAGCAGTGTCCTCCTTCACAAAGCTCAGTAGGTGGCGCTCTAAGTAGTTTTTTTTATTTAATAATGTGAGGTTTCAATGAACTGGTTGTTCAAATCAAAGTATTTTAGAGCAGAGAGCGACATCTAGTGGCTCAGAAAATGAGGACTCTGAAGCCTTAGAAGTCCACTACTGAGTAGTGGACGGGTTGTTGAGGCTTCGTGAAACGGTGTCCCTTTTGTCAGAGCACAATAGGTGGCGCTCTTGGTTTAAAAATTACGTGTGGTTTCATTGAAATGGTTGTTCAAATATTGACAGCAGAGAGTGCCATCTAATGAAATGAAGCCTCATCCGCCCATCACGACCAGTGAGGCTTCATGAAACAGTGTCCTCATTACTAGAGCTTAAATTTGACAACAACAAAACAATGAAATCTCACATCATCATATTTAAACCAGGAGCACCGCTTGGTGAGCTCTGAAAATGAGGACGTTTCTTCTCAAAGCCTCATTGATCCATCACTAGTGGGCGCCACCATGATGCATGGTTTAGAGACTCAGGAGACAAGGTCAGAGGTGAAAGGCCAAGATCGGAAATGAGCCTATCAGAGGGTCCTGTAGAGAAGCTTGGAGGAAATGTGGCTTGTGCACGTGGAGAGGAGAGACAGAGTTGGACCAATCATGATGGCGATGAAGAAGAGAAGGACGAGCAATGAGCTTCATGATGAAGGAGATACTAAGACGAGAGCTGTTTTTAGGTAAAGCAGTCCAGATATCCAGTTAATGTTCTCTAACCTTTTACCTCAAACTAACTTCAGGAGGTTGAACTCACAGTTGTGACTGCATCAGAGTGACTCTCTGTGTAGATTCAGGTGCACACTGAGGTCAACAGCAGTGGCTCTGTCACTTGAAAAAACAATGAATGAGGACCAGCAGCGAGAAAAAAAACTGGGAAAAATACTCTGCAGTTTGTGTCCAAAAGACGCGTTGACACCTTTAATAGGGCCGAATCGAATTTGCTGTTCCTTTGCAGACCATCGTGTGGCAGTGTGGCGTTGACCTCCCTCCTGCTTTTCTCATACAGAGCCTTACATTAGAAGGCGCTGCTGCGGCGGATGACCTGAGAATTAAAGTACAGACCCAGAGTTTTCTCCATCAGTGGCCGACTCCTCCAGGAGACGTGAGTGGTAAAAATAGAAACGCTGCATTGTTTTGCTCATGGAGTCAATTTCACACACACCAACGTTGGTGAATGTCTGCGCCGCTGCACCACGACACCAGCGGCTGCTGATGTGCTCAGTGACCTTTTCGTTTTCCACATCTGTGTGTGAGTGCTTTGCAACGTAGCAGCTTGGAAAATCTCAACTGAGACGGACCTGTGGTGGCAGAGACCTCAGCGCAACAGTGAAAACCCATTCAGATATTTTCGCTTTTCAGTGTCGGCCATTGGTAACAAAGTGGTTTCTTTGCTTGCTTTAACACGAGGACCTGAATAAAAGATGAGGTTATGCAGTTATCAATATTTCTATTGATTGTTCAGGTTGAGATTGTAGGCCCGGAAAGTTGCGATTAAAGTGGGGGCCAAATCACATGCATCCTGATGATAAATCTGAGTCCACTAGATGGCACTCCCTGCTCTAAAATCTTTGTATTTGAACCAAGTGCACCACTTACTGGGCTCTAAAAATGAGCTCATTGTTTCATGGAACCCCATCAGCCCAACACCTTAATATACTCTGTTACGTTCTCTTGAGTTTTACGTATGCGGCAGCACGGTTGACCAGCAGAGGGCTCCCTTCCCATACACTGTCAACTAGTCTCTTGGTAGAAGAAGACAAACTTTTTTTCAATCCCTCCTCAAATGTAGAACAACAACTTTCTCCAGGCTTGAAAAAGATGTTGTTTGTAACTTACTGCCCTGCGGAACTTGGACCGACGTGCAAAGTTCGCAGAATTGCCCACATATAAATGAGTCCAATCAAAGGAGAGAGACTCAGTGACAGCTAAAAATATCTGATTTTTAGAAAGTATTCATTGATTTTGATGCAGTGAAATTAAATATAGTCCGATAAGTCACAAGAAATAGGATGCTTGAATGTTGAGCACCTGAAGAAGGTCAGTTCGCAGTTTCACTTCATTGGTTGGATAGACCATTGGTACCTCAGTTTTTGAAAGTCCCAGAATTCGAACAAATCAGAGTTCAAACAAAAATTTCTAGATTTTTTTGCTTCGGATCTCGAACGAAAATCCAGAACTGGAACGCCCCCGAAAAAAGCCGGAAAAAACATAACGTTCTTGGACCGATCAGCTGACCCATGAGGCGCTTTGTTATTGTGTATAACGCAGCCTCTGTATGCAGATGTGTCCCGTTAGCTCCATTTACTGACTGTTTTTTCTTCATACTGAGGTGTAAAACCTTTCCTGTCTCCACACTGGACCGTGGTAGAGTGTCACAGGGGAGGTGCTGGAGCGCTCACTCCAGGGTTTGATGTCCTGTTGTGGGCTGGAGCTGGGACAGGGATGAGGCCAGTCTGGGACAGAGCGTGACTTGGTTTATGACTTTGTCACAGCCAAACTGCACAGAAGCGCACATTCAGAGCTGGACACGCACCGGGCACCTCTTCACTTCTGGAGAGACGTCACTCACTCGGCAACCCCTCCCACATGCAGCGGCCACACACATAGAGGAACAGCCACCTGCAGCAGACACTCCACATTCAATCCTACAAAAGACTATTTTAAGGCTTGGAACGCAATATTTCTTTTTCCATTTATTGTAATGGAAAAATCGATTCAGATTTCGAACAATTCGCTTCTCGAACGGCCGTCTGGAACGGATTGTGGTCGAGAACCGAGGTGCCACTGTACTTGGATTTGAATGGCATTATCCATGACAGGATTGAACAGTTGGCTCTGCGTCTTGTTTTTCAATACCACCACGTTGTTTCTGAGACTGAGCCACTGGGAGAGCTAGCATGTGTGGCGCCAACAGACGGTTCACTAAACAACATCTAGAAAGTGACTTTGAAATGTCTTTACATCGTAGAGAAATAATCGGTAAAGGTGTCTCACAGTGACTTTTTCATTTACTGGTTGGAACATGGAGGAACTGCTGAACCAGTGAAGACGGCTGATGGTACATAAAGCTATGTATATCCATAAAATAAATAAATACAAAACAAACTTCCCTGAGAAACTGTGCTTCCTGCAAATTCAAATAAAACAGACAAACAGGTGAATTAATAATTCACCCTGCGTCCTTATGCTGTGATGACTCAGGCCAGGTGAAACAGGTGTCATTTCTGACCTTAAATGTCAAATAAAATTCACTCATTCGGCCGGAGAAGCAGAGGAACTGAAATAAATATAGCACATCCTGTTAACACCAGCTTAACACACATATTCCGCCCTGCACTGTTGCAACAACTGAGGGCCATCGGAGATGGGGGACCGTCACGCTTTGGTCCAGCTTATTGTAGGTCAGCGTGGTTATCTCAAGCTGTGGGGATGCAGGGAAACAGAAATAAGCTCAGCTTGCCAAGACTTGCTGGAGCTTTCAATCCATGTGCTTCCACTGACCTCAGGACAGCAATTCATGTGCGTTTCTCACAACCAATGCTGGCCACTGATTCATGTTTCCGTTATTAGTTTGCTGCTTTTTATAGATTCTACCTGGCTAAGTACCTGAAGCCGGGCTCGGAACACTGAGTCGTCTTTACTTCTTGAGGAGGCTCAGGTCCTTCAACATCTGCAGAGCAATGCTGAGGATGTTTTATGAGTCGGTGGTGTCCGGTGCCATTCTGTTCGCTGTGGTTTGCTGGGGCAGCAGATCAACGGTGGCGGACACTAACAGACTCAACAGACTCATCCGCAAAGCTGGTGATGTGGTGGGGGTGAAACTGGACTCCTTGGAGACGGTTATGTTGAGAAGGACGATCCTGAAACTAAGGAGAGTCACCCACCCACCCTCCATCCGCTCCTGGTCCAATACAGAAGCACACGGACCAACAGACTGAGACTGCCCAACTCAAAGACCGAGCGCCACTGGAGGTCCTTTCTTCCTGTGGCAATAAAAACATACAATTCATCCCTGAAAAATTTACAATGAAGGATTCTTTGACACGTTTTTCTGTTCACTCCGTCCTTGAATCTGCGTTTTCTTGCCCATTTATTCTAAGCTCTTTTGTATAACTTTTTTGCACTTGAAGAAAAAAAAAAAAATATATATATATAAATATATATATATATTATTTTTTTATTATATATATATATATATATATATATATATATATATATATATATATATATATATATATATATATGTAGGCCGAATCCCAAGGGACATTATGTTTGCAACATGCTCTGTACACAACATATCACAATAAAATGAATATATATATATATATATATATATATATATATATATATATATATATATATTTTTTTTTTTTTTTTTTTTTTTTTTTTTTTTTTTTATTTACCATTATTTCAGTTTTCTGATTCTGATTCTGAAGAAAATAGAAGCAAGTACATATCTTATGAGCCTGACTTTTTTCTTCTTGGGTTGAAGTTTGGAGTCGAACCTCCAGAGTTAAAATACCATTCCTGTACAAGACAAGTGTATTAGCCTTTCACCTGCAAAACCTCTCCATGATGTTATATTCCATGAGAGATGAGTGCCTGGGCTCCCATCCTGTCTACCTTTAAAGGGTCAAGTAAACATCCCGGGACAGGAGCGGTCAAGAGTAATCTTGAGTCAATAATTGCTGTGCTCCTGAGTCCAAGTCGTTCTGCTCTGCTGCACCGAATGTGGCCTATGACATCACAATGTTCGTGTTCCAGTGGTTTTCAGCAGTTTGAGAACACAGACAAACAAACCCATCAAGGAAACGTCCTCTCGGCTGTAATGACCCACATTGGTGAGACGGCCCCTGCATTGACAATGACGACTTGTGGGCCAGCGAGTCGCTGGTGTTCGGTGGAGCCCAGTTTGTGATCTCTGCTAACCTTCTCTGCAATTCTATTACACTTGTTTATTGCTCTTGGCACAGCAAAGATACTTTAGAGGAAGAGCTGGTTCGGAGTGGCGGGTGGGGGGGTGAGGGGTGTTTAGCATTTCACAAGGAGACAGAGAGGGCATTGTCGGCAAAGTAAACAAGCTGGCTAAGTAATGGGAGTGGAGATTGAAGTAACTTTGAGGTGTGCAGGTAGTCGCAGAATGAAAATGAGTGTCTGTTACACAGTACACAGATTGTCCCAGCCCACAGTTCCGGTGCCTGTTCAGTGTCCCACGTTTTTTTTTTGGAGATGTCATGCATGACTTTATTTTTTTTAGCCCGAGTTAACAGTTATCTCGAGATCATTTTTATCTCAAGAAACGCTTACCTCCAGTGACCACTATGTGTCCCATGACTTCGTAACTGTTCGTTGTCATTCACTGTCTGCAAGTCAGAATATAGCCAACAGCCAACTCTGTGTGCTTTTAACCCTCCGATCAAGTGCCTTCTACTCAAAATTATACCACATGTGGCATGCATGACTTTATTGTTTTCCTCTCGAGATAGCTGTTATCTCGGGAGGAAAAAAATAAAGTCATGCATGTGGCTTCCAGGGAGGCATAATACGTATAGCTTAGCCACATATGTTATTATTTTGAGTAGACGGCACTTGATCAGGGTGTTAAAAGCGCACAGACTTGCAGACAGTGACTGACAACGTTACAGTTACGAAGCCATGGGAGACATCATGCGCTGACGTTTACGATTGTATCTTGAGATAACAGTTATCTCGAGATAATTGTTATCTTGGGTAAAAAACTAAACAAAGTCACGCATGCCACATCCAAAAAAAAAACAAAAAACACGTCACTTCCAGGGCTCCGTAGGTTGGCATTTTACTCACGTCACTTTAATATTTTGTTCAATTCAATTCAAGGTTTTGAGTTGGTTTTCTAGCGTTGATCCTGAGGCTTGTCCCCGCCACACTTCCAACATAGTCAACTTCAAGTGGAGCCGGTAACTCTGGTGACGGCAGGAGAAGCCGTCAGATGTGATCAGTTGGAGAGCAAGCACATGAAATAAAGAAGATTCCAGAAGTGAATGTTGAGTAGGAGAAGGTCTACGACACAGGATTTTAATCTTACAACACACAATGATGACTTGATGAGACTAGACTTAGCATGACGAGGTGATGACTGGACGAGACTAGACACGACTTGGTTATACTTGCCAAGACGATGACTAGACAAGATGTTTTGAGACATGACCTGACTTAACTTGGTGAGACAATGACTTGAGTTGAAAACTTTTCTTGACTGGTGCAAGACAAGACCATAACTTGACAAGACGGAACTCAGTCAGACTGTTAGTTGATGTGGAGACTTGACTAAACTTGACAAGAAGACAGACTTGTCGAGGCGGGACTTGACCACTTGACTAGATTGTTATATGACTTGGTGAGACGACACACAAGTTGCCCACAGGAAGACAAGGGTCACCCCACCAAAATAAAACCGGAAATAAATAACCAAACATTCAAGCAAACAGCTGAACCAAACTAACTGGTGACACGTGACAATTTTGACCGAATTCTTACCGAACTGTGACACAATAATTACTGATAAAATCGGCTGAACATTGTCACTTCAGTGATTTATGAAAACTGTGCATTGAGGTGCGAATCTAAACCTCTGGTCTGTTTTCCGCCAGGGAAACTCTTAATTGGAGTCGTTCAGAAACCTGTCGACATACATTTCGCTCCAATTCCAGGCGCCAAAATGTAAACACTGTACATGAAGACACGTCTGGTTGACAGAGCAGCCCCAGAGGCTCATTGCCTCATCACCATTGACAACTTTACAGAGGACTGCGAACTATCTTTTTCTGTCCTCAGTAGAAATCATTAGTTGATTTGGATATCCGCGACGTATTTGGATGAAGGAGGTGGGTGAAGATTGCTTGAATAAATGAGCGTATGAGAACGCGGCGGGGCTGAATTATTCAGCTCAACCCTGACGCCGTTTCACCGCCTAGGGCAACCTGGCTTCCTTCTCCTTTCCATAGTCTGCAGTATGGCAGGGCACGGCAGAGCGAGTGCCAGCCTCTGAGTAATTCAGGGAGTCGGAAGGAAGTGCTTCGGTTACTTATGATTTGGTCTCCAGTGTGGAGGGGTCTTCAGTCAACATTCAGGATTCATTAACCAACTGACCATCTGCACCTTTGTCCGTCCTACAGTCACTATGCTTTGAAGCCGACTTCACGCCACAAGAATTGTTAAGGTTCAAGACGTGGAGTGGGACCCAAGTGCAGTGCTGAAAAAGTCACAGGAGGCAGGAGCGAGTCAAAATACAATATTTTAATGTTTAACAACAATGGAACCACAACAGAAAGCGTCACCGAACAGGGAGAATCAAAGCAAAGTCAGAATGTCCAAAAAACAAGAATAAGAGTCCAACAGAAAGCGCCACTGAACCAGGAGAGTCAAACCAACTTAAATTAAAAGAGACAAAAGTACAATGAACAGAGATTGTACACTCACAGAACAAAACAGGAAACACGCGGAAACAGAGGGAGAAACAAAACACTAACTCAGGCACCAGGGTTTCAGACAGAGTAGTCACAATATGCTAGCGAACAGATGAGGAGAGCCAGTTTACCAAGGGAACAAGAGGAGACCATCTGGCACACGTTGCTGGAGTCCAGGTGTTGTTATACTCAGGTGATCAGGGGTTGACTGGCTCCAGCCGTGTGCCACAGGAACAGGAAGAAAGGAGGGAGAAAGCAAAAACAGGACTCAAGGGACCAAAATAAAAGCAGAATCATGACAAGAATCACAAAAGCCCTTATTTTCTTCATGACCAGGGTCATATTCTCTCAGCTTCACTTCAGACTCCATGGCCAAAGGTGAGTTAGGAAAAGATAGCAGATATTTGCCTGTTGGCTACTGTTTCTGTTTTGCCACAGCACTTTGCTAAAGACACCTCCCTCTGGTGAGAATCTCTAATCGAGACGTCTACAACCTGCAGCTTTTTTTCCCCATCACTTCCTCTGAATATCAATTTCCAGGTCTGCTTCCTTTAATTAAGGAATGTGCCTCAAATCCCCCAAGTCAATCCGCGAAGGCGAAGCTTGTACTGTTGCCATGTCATTACACGTTAAAAACTGTGACAAACTCTCAGTTTTTTTATTCGTCTTATGTAACATGAGCTGCTGTAGGCCTCACTGACTAACAGCGCTGTGGATCTTCATATTCGATTATGATCATTCTACCGACAATTCGATCCAATTCTATATCACAGTTTACATCTGAATTCTTACCTAACAGAAAACCTACTTTTGCGTCAAAGGGAATGAGCAAGTCATCAGATCAATGTCAGCTCTCTTTGTTCTTATTCATGACCTGTTCGCTTCTTCATCTCACACACAGAAAAAAGCTACTCACTGCATTCTAGTTACAATCTATACCACGGTCTCCTACACTTATGCTTGCTCTGCTTTCATTGCACGCTAGAGGTATGACATTTTCAGGCAGTGAGATGGTAGAGTGTTCCATAGCTCCGAAATCCACAGTTTTCCCACGACCGAAACAGGCCGTAGATCCTTCGATAGTCATTTTCAATCGCAATAAAATAACTATTGTTGTTCAGGCGGATTTCACAAGGCCAGTAGCAGTTGCTGGAAGCGGCTTACGCGGTTTCTTCAATGAGTCGCCTCTGTCCACCTGACATATCTTTCAGGCAACGTATGTCTAGTCAACTTCTAAATGCGAATTTTTTCCCTTGTTTTTCTTTTGCAATGTGTTTGCCGCCCTCTGCTGTAATTCTTAGTCGCGAACAAGGTTGCGATACACCAGTGGAATAGAAAGTTAAAGCCTGTTGAGTGTAATGTAAACTAGTTAATAATAACAGCTGATCATGTCCTGTCATTGCAGTGATGTCTGGATCACAATTCATCGCGAAAATTATTATTTCCAACAGTCCAACCGATTGAATAATTTTAGACATTTTAAATGGGAACTGGAAGTGTCTGAAACTCAAGATTGTGAAACTGGATTCGGAGCTGGCCACTTTCCACCTGAGCAGGTGCAGAAACAAATGAATAATACTGAAACATTAACGGTATGATAGTGGTGGCAAGTGGCTGCCAATTGGTTAATTGAACAGCCTTCACCAAACCATAGCTACAGACCATGACTGCTATCGTCCAGTTTTAGCTTCTCAAACGCATCAGGCTGATAAGCTGTTGAAATATAACTGGCTTCCGTTGTGTCTTGTGTCTGGCCGGGGACGACCCATGTTCAAAAGAGACCCCACCTTGCGTGAATGACAACCTTTGGGAGTCGATCCTTTTACCTAGTGCAACTTCTTGCAACTTGTTTTTTTGCTAGTGGAAGTAGATAGAAGAGGACCTAGTTGAAGTCATCAGTCTAAGCTCCACTGACTTCTGTTTCCCAAGATTACGAGTGCTAGCAACCAACCCAACAATTGTGTTTCTATCTATAGAGTATGCATAGACAGCTGCCGGTTTCATATGTCACTTTAAGTTGATATGCATGTCAGATTTGTATGCCGGACCTCTTCACCTTGAGCACACAAGGTCTTTTTCTGTGGCCGGAGCACATCCTCCACCGCACAATTCTCCCAGCTCTCATCGACAAAGACACGCAGACAGAGTGCCGTGCCCCGCCATCCCACCCATCCCTCGTCCCAGACTCATCACAGCCTCTCAACATGTGTCAGGCCGGCCAGCGGTCTCCATCTGTCTCCCCTTAGAGCCAGTCAAGCGTGTCCATCTTAGAAAACCTCACAGGCAGAGAGCGAGAAAAAAAAAAAAGTAATTCCCAAGACAAAGTGTGTTATGCCATGCAGCCGTTCCCCTTGAAAATGAGAACTCCATTTGGGGAGCGGGGGTGTCGGAGGGAGGGGTAGTTTAGTAGGCCAGCCGGCTTTCGGTGTCACCGCTGCTGGGAAACATGGCCGTCGCCACGTCGAGGAGAGCTGCACAGCACTAGATAGTGAGGGGAGATTTGTCTTCCTGAGCCGCATGCGGACAAGATGTTCAGCTGTAATAAAGAGAAGCAAACACGCGCAAAATGAAAAGCAGACACAGACAGGTGCACACACGTTCACTCACACACACACGCCTGTGCTAAAGCAGGGCCTCGTTTCGCCTTTCGGACTCATGAAAGAATGACACATGAGGCTTTCCACCACGTCACGCTTTTATCCAAATTGGTAACTAAAGTCAAGGACCTTGTCTGCAAAACTGTCACCTCAATCTGCAACTTCCGACTCTGTAGTCTTTGTTGCAACCCAATGAGCCACGAGCAATAGTGATCAAAAAATGACCTCCATTTATCTGGCACTTCAGTATTCATTCGTAGCACAATTGTGGTGGTAAGATAGGCATGTAGACACACATCCCTCGGTGAAATCAACAGCGTACTCCCGGTACACTCATGAATAGGTCACATGACCCGGCAGAGCTGGTGGAATCAATGAACACCAAGATTTGAATGAGTCCCAGCTACTTGCATCTAGAACAAGCCGGGCCAGCGACGCTCACACTGTTGACCAGGTTTAGCAACATCTACATCAACGACAACACAACTTGAAAAGATATTAATCGGAAATATATTGCTTTCATTCACCTAAGGCTTGAATCCACAAAACAAGTGCTCACCTCTAAGTACAAGGTCAAGAGAGTTGCTTTAGTGAGGGGCAACATATTCTCACATCCAAGGCATCGAATGGCAACAATTTTTAAGTCTCCTTCAGTGTCTTACGTTGATGCCAATTTCAGCTTTCCGTTTTGTATATTCACACATCGTTTTTTTTCTGTGGAGTGGAATGTTTCCCTTCCTGTGTGACGTTCCAAAAGGACGGGATGAGGTTAGGATGTGCACTCGGCGATGGAGGGCAACTGGGAGAACTTGGTAAATGGACCACCCTGTTTCACTCATGGTCCCCTGAAAAAACACACTGTTGCATGCATTCTTAACCCTAACCCCGACCTTTGTTGTGCTTGCACAGGCAGGATAGGCCACAGACGGCGGAACACAAGGCTCTATTTAAACCACAACCTGGTGGTGGGTAGATGAGGTACTGTATCATGAAACTGTATTGTTGGAACTGTGTCCTAATGTACAGGGGCCACTAGGTGGCACAACTCTTGCTTTAGAATTGATGTGAGGTTTCATTGATTTAGTTGTCCAACTCCAACTATTTTAGAGCAGACAGTGCCATCTGGTGGCCTCTGAAAGTCAGGACACTGTTTCATGAAACCTCATCAACCCATCATTTTCCTAACGTGACTTTGGCATCGCTCCAGAACACAAAAGTCCACTTGCAAATTGTTGCTATTTGACTACTTGGTAGTGACAATGTGATGTTTGGGACGTTTTGTTTACAATTCAGGTTGCAAATTCTTCCCTGTGCTTTAGGACAAAAATATTACCACCAAGAAAATGTTGCTTTTTAACATGATCATGTTTGTTCAACAAACTTACTGACAGCCCTAAATAATGACATATTTCTGTTCAACAAAACTTGCTGTTTTTATGTGTCTTACTCAGACATAACTTCAGATGTAATTGTATTTGGGCGCCGCATGATTTTTGATTCCAATATAAGTGCAGCCCATATCACAGCTAATAAGCCGTGATATTCCTGCATAAATAAAACCAAAATTGAGAGCTTTATCTGCTGCGGTAATAACCGCTAATATGTATGTAAATGCCAGCATTATCGACATGTTCTCCCCACCTTTCTGCCACTGTTTGTGCCGTTGCGCTGCCAACCTGACCGTGTTATTGCTTGCTAATGTGTCATAGCGCTGGCTTTTATCAAGTATCTGCTGATGAATTATGGCTCCGCTCCGGAAGGCGCTTTACCTCATCTGAGTCATTTTCTGGGGGCCCGATCTTCTGCCGTGACCTCGGCTGAGGCAAGTCTCTTTTTTCAGAAGGTGATTAATCTCTGCCTACAGCTGAGATTGTTATTGATGATAAAGGAATAAAGAAAGGAAGCACTGGAGAATCGTTTTCCAAATGTCAAGTATAGCACTGTTTCTTGAGCAGTGTGCTCTGCTAAAGACTTCTCAGTGTAATATTGACGACGTAGTGTAGCGAATGACTCCGTCCTTTTCTACACCGTGGTGAAGCTGAGCTGCTGCTGCTCCCCAAGTGTCGGACCAACAGACTCAAGAACTCTTTTGTACACCATGCCATTGTACTCTACAACTCCTCACTTGGGGGGAGGAAGTAGCAGGGTACTTAGACTTAGACTTAGACTTTCTTTATTGTCATTGCACAAAAACATATCATTAAATTATGGCATCGAAATTTCGTTTTGAGGTCTCTGGTTTCCAAAAACAAAACTATATGTCCAAAAATAAATAAATATTAGATAAATACTAGTCCAGAAGATGTATAAATAAACAAACCGTATTGCAGCTACTGTGTAACATTCAGCAGCCTGACAGCACCAGGAACGAAACTATTCCTGAATACAGTACGCTACACTACACTGTAATGGACACTTGTTCAATGTGCAATACCCGTCTCTCTGGTGCAATAACCTATTTTAATCTAGTTTAATTTTAACGTTTTACTTTATTATTATTATTATTATTTATTTTAGGTTATTAGTTTTTTTGTTTTTTTTTTTCTTATTCTGTGTGATGCTCTTCCCCACTGCATGCCCTTTCTTGCCTCTATTACTGCTGGAGATTTCCCGGAGGGAGTCATCCCAAAGAGATCAATAAAGTCTAGTCTAAGTCTAAGTCTTAGTCTAAGGACTGCCACCTATAAACTGGATCAGATGATGTTCTATCATATATTGTCCCCTGACCAATTTTGCAACATTGAATATTTGAGAAAGGGTGAAAAGCTAACTCCACACCAGAAAAAAGTGCAGTACTTTTGGAGGTTCTCCACCACTCAGGTCGAGAAGACCTTGATGTGTGCATCATAGAGGAGTCCAGATCAGAACTGCTGCTCTTATGGCCCCGTATGGGCATGTTATATAACAGCTACTTCTCCCAGCACAAGTGCACACTATCAGCAACCTAATCACGCGCTCACCTGCAGCCCCTCCCGCTTCTGTTAGACCTCATTTTAAGCACAAGCCTCACGCAACATACCATTTGGCAGAGCATCTTTTCACACCTCCTCACTGGCTGCCTCGACTCGGATACACTAGGCAAGAACATGGTCCGGCATGATGCCATTTTTCTGCCTAGAACAGAAGTCTTATTTGCAGCGAGTAAAGAACAGCCAGATGGCGTTGTGAAACCTATCAATATATATACTGTCGATCCTACCCCAGGGTACAAATATATATATATACACAGTGGTACCTCTGTTCTCGACCACAATCCGTTCCAGACGGCCGTTCGAGAAGCAAATTGTTCAAAATCTGAATCGATTTTTCCCATGACAATGAATGGAAAAAGCAATAATGCGTTCCAAGCCTTAAAACAGTCTTTTGGTGGCTGTTCCTCTATGTGTGTGGCCGCTGCATGTGGGAGGGGTTGCCGAGTGAGTGAGGTCTCTCCAGAAGTGAAGAGGTGCCTGGTGCGTGTCCAGCTCTGAATGTGCGCTTCTGTGCAGTTTGGCTGTGACAAAGTCATAAACCAAGTCACGCTCTGTCCCAGACTGGCCTCATCCCTGTCCCAGCTCCAGCCCACAACAGGACATCAAACCCTGGAGTGAGCTCCAGCACCTCCCCTGTGACACTCTACCACGGTCCAGTGTGGAGACAGGAAAGGTTTTACACCTCAATATGAAGAAAAAACACTCAGTAAATGGAGCTAGCGGGACACGTCTGCATACAGAGGCTGCGTTATACACAATAACAAAGTGAGTCGTGGCTCAGCTGGTCGTTCCGCGCACGTTATGTTTTTAATGGCTTATTTCGGGGGCGTTAGAGTTCTGGTTTTTGCTTGAAATCTCAAATTCCGATTTGTTCGAATTCCGAGATGTTCGAAAACCGAGGCACCACTGTGTATATATATATATATATATATATATATATATATATATATATATATATATATATATATATATATATATATATAATTGATTTAATTTAACAGTGTGCTCTCCAGACAACAGGGAACCTTTGTCAGTGCAGGAGTTCCTGCTCCACTGATCCCACTGATGCACAAGACACGTGGCAGCTAGGATGAAAACAACAACAACAAACATGGAGGAATCCCTGAACCAAAGCAAACAGATGCTTTTGTTTGCTTTGGGGGTTTTTCACTACACAGTGTCCAGGGTTTCCACCACTCTGAATGGACTTGAAATTCTTATAACATTGAAATTCTTCTACAAATATTTTCAAGACATGAAAAGAGCTTCAGTTTAACTCAGGTGATATAAAAACCACCATGGTGATTTATTGTGCTACTGTCAAACTGATGCAAAATATATATAATACAATATTTTGTTGTTTAACTGTATGTGTGGCTCCATAATTTGATTCAGTAAGATACCAAATTCATTCACATAGACAAATGTGGCTTCTTGTGGCAAATATTCTTAAATGATTAAACTGCGATTAATTGAGATTAATTATTCATAAATACTCTAATTAATTCGATTTATTTTAATCTAATCCCACCCCTAATACACACACACACACACACACACACACACACACACACATATATATATTATTATTATTTTTTTTTTTTTAATGACTCTATAATACAATGTTAATATCATGCACACAATCAAAATCAAATCCGAGTGGAATTTTGCGCGATTGAAAGTCGGACAGTCGAAAGTCGGCCTGTTCATGAACCGGTAGAAATGCTACTCAAGTTGAATCGGCGGCATCAGACCTGTGCTGTGATACGTGAGCGTACGACTCGTGTCAGCACGTCTGTGGGATTCTATATAATGTGAGTCGTCTTGCATCAAATAAAGGATTTGGTCTTGTTGTTCACTGGTCGATAATGAAACACAGGATTGATCTGAGGAAGTTGCTGTGGTGAGACAGAAAAGTTAAGAGCATTTCCATAAATATTTAAGGCTGCATTAACACGTTCAGAGTTTGAACTTCCAGAAGAAGAAGTGGCTGATGAGAAACAACAGAAAACAAAATTAAATCGGCTCCTGTCGGCTCTGTGAGCTGCAGACCGGATTCACTTGCAGAAGGTTCATCAAAAATACATATCAAAGGAGGCAGCGTCTTTGTCTCGTCTGGAACATCGCCGCGGTTTTGGATAGAAATTCTCTTTGTATCCAAAAGTTGCAACAATCTGTTTAAAAGTGGGTCTGTCACTGTCAGGGTGTATCCTCCTTTTGTTGTTGCACTCGTGGATGCAGTAAATTCACTTGCTGAAAAGGAAAACAGCTATAATGACAATTTCGTCGTCCTCCTTTTGCACCTCAAACAGTGGCACCATACCATGAAACTGATGCTGTACTATGAGTTACTATGACTTCACTGCTCACACTATTCAAGTGTACTTGATATAAACCTTCCCAAGAAAAAACTTTTTTTTTTTTAATTTTTTTAACCACTGGACATTGTCCACTTAACCTTTATAAGGCAGCGTAGCTTCACACGATTGGATCACTGACCAATAAACAGTCGAGTCATCATGCCTCGACGGGACTTGGACT
Organism: Synchiropus splendidus; assembly: GCF_027744825.2. Taxonomy (NCBI): domain Eukaryota; kingdom Metazoa; phylum Chordata; class Actinopteri; order Syngnathiformes; family Callionymidae; genus Synchiropus; species Synchiropus splendidus. Next base: position 31,377,275 of record NC_071338.1, read on the forward strand.
TGTGATGGATTTTTCGATATTGTGACTCCAACTTGCAGCCGTCCTCACCCGGTCCATCTCTTCACATGTCCAGGTCCGGATGCGTGACTAAAAATGATTTCAATCATGTCCATGTCCATCTCCATGATGCGTTGTCTTTTCCACTTGTTTCGATGCTTTCTCTCTGTTCTAAGACGTTTGTTCACATGACATTTCAAGTCGTGGAAATGTAGCCGAGGAGCTGGCAGAAGATGAACAAAAATTTTCAAATCGATTCCAATGAATCGGCAAACACTGGTCTCCAGTGATGGGTAGGTGAGGTATCATGAAACGGTTGATAAAACAGTGCCCTGATTTTTAGAGGCCACTCGATGGCGCTCTTGGTTTAGAAATGATGTGAGGTTTCATTGAATATCAGTCGCACAATCGAGGACTCATCAGCCCAGATGAAGACTGAAGAAATGATCGAGAAACATCCAGAATATCCTTTGACTTCTGTCATATTCTGGCTGTATCAGATGGAAAATTGCTTGGAGGCTTCAAAAAAAATAAATCCATATGTCTATAGCTTGATACCTTTCATGTGTCATAACACATTTTGGAAAGAAACAATGCATAAATACAATCAAACAAGTTTCTAATAGCCAGCGGATAATGGACGATAATATTGCGCTGCGTTTTCGCCTGCAGTCCACAGATGTGCGACAACAAGCTGCACGTCAACCAAAGGAGATCTCAGAGAAAAAGCTAATATCCTTAAATGCCTTCCCAGTCAAGTGTGATATTGCTCCTTGTAAGACGAATGACTGCAGACAAGTGTTTTGGTTCCTCTCCCCGACCACAGATATGTCATAATGCAATGAATATAAAACACTGACGTACGGCTTGGCGGAGCAGAAGGTGGCGCACTTTGTGGACTCACCTCATTTGATAGTTTCATCACAGCACTCTCTTCCGTGTATGATTTTCATTTTTCACAGTCGTGCCAAGGGATGATTGCTAGCTTGGATCGACTGCATTAGCCGCCGTGATCTTGAGCGAAACATCATAAATATCCCATAGGTGCGATCGGGCTGTGAGGGGAAACGCTTGGACCCAAGAAGGCAGATGAATGGAGGTCAGTCAGCAAGGGTGTACGGTCTCCAATGAGACGAGGGATTCTTCACGATTGGAGGACACTCCGCCAGAGATCAGGCTGTGGATGAAGGGTCGAGGGTGACGTCCGCTGAATTAAAAGGTAGCGCCCGCCAGAACAACTCCTTCCCAGCTGAAGGCAAGCAGAAGATGTGATGGAAACTCAAGAGAAAAAGCCAAGCACAAGTGCGATGGACACCTCAACTGGGAGGTATCTCCAGCTGACAGAGATTCTCGACAGGAAACCACGCCAGTCCCCTTTCAATACCCAACAATTATTTATTCTTATTTATTTATCTTCTCGCTCCTACCACTTTGAGTTGAAGTAGAGAGTATCGTTCTGACAGGAAATCAGTCGGTGAAAAGTCACATGGCTCCAGGAAAATGGACTGAAGATGAATGTATCCCAGCCTCTTCCCCTTAAACCTAACCATCCAAAACACATGGCTCACCTTAACCAAGACTCTGAACCAAATGGAAACCCAATTATGACCCAATAATTATGACGTTTTAAACCTCAAATTGAGGCTTGAACTTGTGGGGTCTGGCCAAAGATCCCCAGCAGGAGATGCGTTTTTCCAGAATTGACACAGTGCTTTCCCACTGCCTCCCACTACAAACCATCCAAAACAATTTGTCACCACTGAGGCTGGCAAGAGACCCAGGAGCAGAGGTTGACACCAAGAGGCACAGTGGGGGTTGAAAAAATATACTGTGTTCAAAAGGTTCAACAAAACTAACACACGGGAGGTAAACAGTCACTGGCTGCTCTGACTTCAAGGAAGTCAAGTAACCTAAGTAAGAGCCAAAACAGGAAACTTATTCCAGAAAAAAACAGAGGACGGAGGTAAAAGTCAGGATCCAAGAAACCAGCAAACATACCTTATGTTCCAACAGTGACGTCTCTCACTCTTGACTTAACCATCCAAAACAAATGGCTAACCCAAAACCAGGAGTCTGAACCAAACTGTACTATAATGACCTAGTTATTTGGAAGTTTTAATCCACATACTGAGGACTAACCTTGTGGGGTCCAGCCAAATGGTCAAGCAGAAGGTCCTCAATAAGTAAGGTTAACCCAGGTACACACTCTCTCTCTCTCACACAAACACGTTTGTATCATCTCATTGTCACAACCCTTTCCCCAGCCTCTCCCTCTAAACCTAACCGTCGAAAACAAATGGCTAACTTGAACCAGGACGCCGAACTAAACTTAAACCAGTTCTGAAGTTTTGAGGCTTGGACTTGGGGACCGGCAGAAATTTCCCCTCATAGCAAAATGTCTGTACAAGTAGGTGTGGTTCCAAGAATTTGTCCCATTATGATAGATATACAAGTACACATTACATACACACATACACACACAAAAAAACCTTGGCAATCTGATCAAACTTAAGTGCGTCACACAAGGATCGATCAGGCCAAATGATCACTTATTGGTGACTTTAAATGCACAGATTATTTTGCCAGTCAATCCTTGTGTGACAAAAATAATTCCAAAACCTCATACCGTGCCTTAAAATCATGGGAGTCAATCAAGCGCTTTATTATTCGGGCTCTGTTCTTTTTTGTTCTCGACAGACTGACGACACACTCCATCCTTCCCGGACCTGATGTTATCAATATTATAATGACACAAATAATGCCGAAAGTCAACACGCTCAATAAGTTTCTGGCTTCACTGTGTTCCTTGCAAACTCAATAGAAGTTCATTGGCTGTGTGTGTCTGGTCATGCAATCCTCCTCTTTCAAGTCCAACAAAAACCCCATGCCTTTGTTGGAGCAGGATGAAGTGAAAAGGCGTTCCATTATACATGTGTGCGGCCCGGAAGCTGGTGATGACTTAGAAGTGCACCAAGACCACAGCTGCGTGGAATATCAATAGCGGCGAGACAACAGCGGGATTGTTTCATGGCGAGTGTGTCGCTGAATAAATTCATTTCCTGTGGTTTACCACACGTGCGTATATGCAAAGCCAATCACAGTCATGTATGCCAATGCTACATCTGCTTGTGTGCTCAAGTGTGGGTGTGCGGATGTCTATAGCAGACGTGCGAGATTAGTTCTTCTCCATACCGCCCGAGGGCTCGGCTTCCATGAATATCACCGGGGTCTTTTTCGTGTTCACTCGCTCAGTGCCGGAGTCGGTCAGTCAACAGTGGGACTCCCTCTGTTTCACTGCTCAAACACTGCCCCCTCTCAAACTGGCAAATGATAAGAAGTGACAGCCACGGAGATCCTGCTTCGCCACTACTTTGAATAGTAGTCACAGTATGAAGCAGACAAAATCAAACCCAAGCACTGACGGCAAAGTCGCACGTTCCCCCCGCTGGGGTTGGTGTGCAGGCTAGTTTCCAAAATATGAGGTCAGCCTCTGTAATCCAGCTCAGGTTTGTTTCAATACATGTGTTGCCTCATTCAAAGCACATGGAAGTAGTCTCATGATGCTCGGAATGAGACTGTTTCCACGTGAGGTTTCGGACCTTGCCAGGCTGTTCTGAGTCACCAGTTCTGCTCAGAGTTCCAGCCAAGTGGTGAGGGTTTGACCACGGTATTCAGTCTGGAACTTTGTGGATGGATCTGGACTGAGAACTTTCTCCTGTGTGAAATATCTACAGGTCCTGAACCAGGAGAAATGAAACAGGAAGTTTATTTCAATCCCATTTCACAGCACACAAACAGGGAATGAAATGGAGTCGGACTGTTATATGAAGTATGTCAGCTTGAGTATGAGTCACTTAAAATGACTGAACGACTTGGAGAAAAGTACATACTTTGTTTGGAGCCCTCCTGTGGTACTCAATGTCTGTCAGCTTCTATCATTTAGCCATCAGTTTTCCAACAACTCTCAGTCCCTGTTTCTCTCCTGCATGTGCAACTGGATGCAACTGGAGTCACTAACTGTAAGGAATGAGACAATTCCCCGGGGCCACTCTAAGGAATGAAACTCCGGGCCTGAAAGTGAGTCCCACTCCCGTCTGGAACTCTTCTGCCACCACCACCACTTTACTTCATACCCTCTTGGTATATCTAATGCCACCGCATTAGATATACCTTTTCTGTTTCTATATGTCTTTTCTGTGCACTGGACATCACAAATGCAGTGGTTGAGCATCTAATGTGTTGATATGCAACGCAAGTGGTGGACTTTTGCGTCACTCTTGGAGCCAGAATTCTATTGAACAGTAGCCAACATTTGGTGCATTAGGAGCGAGAGTGTCTGAGACAGTGGGTATAGTCTACCTCACCTTGTGGATTTCCACCTTAGAACGCCACTCTGTGGCTCTTGAATAGAATTTAGCGCCCCCTGGTACCAGTGTTTCCTTCGTATTGCCACTTGTTTATTTGTCTTTATAGACTTGGGGTAGTGAATCGTGATCTGACTGTGAAAACTACATTTTTCTCCTGCCAAACTGCACGGAGAACCAAGGACCTGGAATGTCACAGAGATGGGAGGCAGTATAAGGTGAATGCAGGTGGTTAAGTCTTTCCTGAAGGCCCCTTTATGCTCCCTTTACGTATGAAAATGTAGACATAATCCGCAGCCTGATCCATATCAAACATTGAGCATAAACGGGCCATGATTATATATATATATATATATATATATATATATATATATTTAGTTCGAAATCCAAAGCAAAAAAATCTAGAAAATTTAGTTCGAATATATATATATATATATATATTCGAACTAAATTTTCTAGATTTTTTTGCTTTGGATTTCGAACTAAAATCCAGAACTCAAATGCTCCCGTGCGCAGACCGACCAGATGACCCACGACGCGCTTTGTTATTGTGTATAACGCAGCCTCTGTATGCAGATGTGTCCCGTTAGCTCCATTTACTGACTGTTTTTTCTTCATATTGAGGTGTAAACCTTTCCTGTCTCCACACTGGACCGTGGTAGAGGGTCACAGGGGAGGTGCTGGAGCGCTCACTCCAGGGTTTGATGTCCTGTTGTGGGCTGGAGCTGGGACAGGGATGAGGCCAGTCTGGGACAGAGCGTGACTTGGTTTATGACTTGGTCACAGCCAAACTGCACAGAAGCGCACATTCAGAGCTGGACACGCACCGGGCACCTCTTCCCTTCTGGAGAGACGTCACTCACTCGGCAACCCCTCCCACATGCAGCGGCCACACACATAGAGGAACAGCCACCTGCAGCAGACACTCTACATTCACTCCTACAAAAGCCTATTTTAAGGCTTGGAACGCATTCTTGCTTTTTCCATTCATTGTAATGGGAAATATCGATTCGGATTCCGAACAAATCGCTTCTCGAACGGCCGTCTGGAACGGATTGTGGTCGAGAACCGAGGTACCACTGTATGCTGCCACTGGAGGATGGAGAATTTCTGACATTGTTATGTCTTCTGCATGTCTCATTGGAACTACGTGTCAGGTAGTTAAAGCAACACTGTCCGCCATGGTTTCCGCCGGTACTGCTCTGTTTGTAACAGTAAGCTTTGTGGAAACGTATAGAAACACAGAGAAATGAATGTAGAGCTTGGACAGAGGGATCCGTCCACATCCTGATCCGTATGAAACGCATATATGTAGAATCCAATAAGGTTCATTTTGGACATTTTCATTTTGAGGTGCTTAAGAGACTCAAGGAAAGAGTTAAAAAGCAATGTTTGTTACACCACCAGCATCCAGGAGGTTAGTAGCCCTCTGACCCGACACTTTGTTTTTTAGGAGCTTTAACAAATTTATAATTTTTTAAATGCATTTGTTGAATCTCCTAAAAACTCTTGGTGGGAGAAAAGGTTGTACTTGCTCCACGACTGGACTCTTTAGAAACAATGCCATTTAAATTCAAGCCGTGTCAGGACAGAGCAAATCCAACACGACAACCAATTTATTGCTTAAAACGATCGGTACGGGCCAAGCTAACAGACACCGCGGAGAGCCAGATGCAATAAAGTAACAAATTAAAAATGAATCCCGACTCGTGTCTTGCGGTGAAATGGAACTTTGACTTGGTAATTTTTACACCCCGAGTACAGCGAGATTGTGTGATGTTAAAAGCCGAGGTAAATTTAAACAGACCGAGGGGAATGGCAGACACGGACCTTAATGGCAGAAGCTACAATCCCTTTGCCTGCACTTTACAGAACCATTTAAGGGGACGTTTTATGAGACATTTAATTTGAACCATGTGGCCAGTGGAGAAAAGTCAGTCAGTCAAAGCTTTTATTGAAGGAGAATGGCGCATTAATTCAGCGGAGGGCTGAGTGCTAACCTTGGTGGGGAACAAAGAAGCGCTCCTCTCCCACAGATGGCTGAGCGGCGATATCACAGAGACACTGATCCATCAAGACAAGACAGTAGTGAGTCTGCGATGACGGGACTGCTGGACTCAAGGCCAAAGATTCTTGGCCTCTGCACACAGGAGCTGAGACCTGGAGCGACGACACACCAACACACAAAGCTGCGCTCTGCCCAACTCAAAGCCGATTAGAGCACTGGGGGCCTAAAGGAAGTGACTGTATCAACCCTGTCCATGTGGAGACCTCTTTCCTTTTCTTTTTTTGTCTGCCAAACCCGCGGACGGAGCGCACATCCTGCTCCTCTCCCTCCGTTGGCTGAGCAATTTAAAGAACTTTTCATGAGTCTTTTTAAGATTATTGCTTAATAAATGTAATGATGCAATAAACTCGAGTATATGTCTGGTACTTGGGACGCCGATACTTATTTAAAATCTTGACTCCAAACAACAGTACAATTACTGTCATTTAAATGCCAAATACATGGGGTGTTCGAGTTATGTGTAATTTAAGGGAGAATACTGGTTACACTTTATTTAAAGGCTTCATTTATGATGCATTATTAGAACACACATGAGCTATCGTATTGCATTCAGTAGCAATGCAGTATTATAAGGTAATTTGAGAGTATTGAACTAGTTGGGGGATGGGGATGGGGATCAGCACCTCCAAGTCTGAGGCCATGGTTCTCGACCGGAACACGGTGGTTTGCTCTCTCCAGGTTGGTGGAGAGTTCTTGCCTCAAGTGGCGGAGTTTAAGTATCTCGGGGTCTTGTTCTCGAGTGAGGGAAAAAGGGAGCGTGAGATTGATAGACGGGTTGGTGCAGCGGCAGCAGTGATGCGGTCGCTGTATCGGACCGTCGTGGTGAAGAGAGAGCTGAGTCACAAGACGAAGCTCTCGATTTACCGATCGATCTACGTTCCCACCCTCAGCTATGGTCACCAGCTTTGGGTCAGGACCGAAAGGATGAGGTCGCGGATACAAGCGGCTGAGATGAGTTTCCTCCGCAGGGTGGCTGGGCTCACCCTTAGAGATAGAGTGAGGAGTTGGGTCATCCGGGAGGAGCTCAGGGTGGAGCCGCTGCTCCTCCACATCCAGAGGAACCAGCTGAGGTGGCTCGGGCATCTGATCCAGATGGCCCCTGGACGCCTCCCTGGGGAGGTGTTCCGGGCATGTCCTACCGGGAGGAGACCCCGGGGAAGACCCAGGACTCGCTGGAGAGATGATGTCTCTGATCTGGCCTGGGAACGCCTCGGGATCCACCAGGAAGAGCTGGAGGAGGTTTGTGCGGATCGGGAAGTTTGGGCTTCCCTGCTCCGAATGCTGCCTCCGCGACCCGTCTCCGGATAAGCGGCAGAAGAAGGTGAAGGTGAAGGTGAACTAGTTGCATTGACATTGTTCTGTGTGGTTAGAGTTACGCTTCAGCGCACTCGAGTCTTTATAACTACATTAAGCCAGGTCTACTGCATATAATAATTGATAAATTATGTGGATATTGATATCTTCTGTAGAGTCATATGAAATGCATTATGATGCTATACTAATACTAAAATAATGTGGAATATCGACAGAGTGAAATAATAATTTCAGTGAAAAAACAAATCTATACATAAAAAAATATAAAACTGAACAAACAAAACTGAACTGAATCAAAAAGTAAGTGTGGATTTCCAAAAGGTTGATGTTGAACCATTGCTGTCATGATCCTGCTTTTATTTTGTCTTTTGAGTCCTGGTTTTGTTTACCTCCCGTTCTTCCTGTTTCTTTGGCACACGGCTGGAGCCAATCTACCTCTGATCACCCTGATTAGAAAAACACCTGGACTCTGGATTCTTCTTGTTCCCCGTGGTAACTCCTGGTTCTCGTGGCTCTCCTGGTTTGGTCTCTCGTTCTGTTCGCTAGTTTACTTTCCTCGTTCTCGTGGCTCTCCTTGTTTGGTCTCTCGTTCTGTTCGCTAGCTAACTTTAGATTATTCTTTGTTAAACCCTGGTGCCTGAGTTCAGTGTTTTGTTTCTCTCAGTTTCCATGCGTTTCCTGTTCTCTTTTGTAGTTTATTCTTGGTTCGTTGTACATTCAGCTTTTGCTTAGTTTCTCCCGGTTCGGTGACGCTTTCTGTTGTGTTTTTGTTTAATTATTAAACATTTCTAACTCGCTCCTGCCTAACTGAAACCCTCACCACTCGCACTTGGGTCCAACTCCACGTCCTCAGGACGTGGCTTTCCGTCCTCGTTCCCTCGAATCGTGACTATTGCACACGATACGTAATTGTAAACTACTAAATTGTTGTTGGACCTCGTTGTTGGACTTGTTTCTGCCTGCTGCCGCAATATTGCCTTTAAGCCAGATCCACAGGAGGCATAAAACTGCATAACTAACCCAATGAATACAAAGACTCTTCATCATCAACTGCAACATCACCTAAACCGCATAACATTGAACTCAATCCTATTTCCTGCTGTGACGTGGCTCATTGGGAGTGAGTCGACCACCACAAAGACTAGGAAGCCAAGGTAAACATGCGACGCCTGGCGAGTGCAAGAAGAATGCAAATACCAGGTTCAACTCATCATCAACATGTGGACCCATGAGCGAGTCATTGTCTGGAGACTCATCATTGAGATGGCAATAAGGTTCATCTGTTCACCCTTTACATGTGTAATTGTACCCTAAGTATTGATAATGTACCTCTTACATAAATGAGGAAAACATTGTTGGAGGCGGTGGTCGGTGAGGACATTAAATATATCGCCACTGGAGGAAAGAGAGTCTCCACCATTGTTACGTCTTCTATGAGTCTCAATAGAGCTACTTATGAAATAGTAGCCCCCACAGGGTTTTCAGAGGTACTGCACCGTATCATCCGAATCCGTACAGCTTTGTGGAAACATGCAGAAATACGGACAAAACAAAGCAGAAGGGTTCGTATGGAACGTTGAGCACAAATGGGCCTTAAGTCAATGATGATATTGGGAGTTGGTCCCAGCTTGCAAGGGGCATACAGCGCAGACTTATCTGGCAATGCCTCAGTGAGTCATCCACCGTCAGGGCTGGCGAACCTTGCTGAGTTCCGTTTCGCCTCTATCATTCCCTCTTCATAATAGCATGTGAAAATAATGTCAGAAAAAGCTGTGCCATTCCAGTTTGGAGTAAAAAGTGTCTGCAAACAGGGGATTTGTTATTTAGGCTCTGACAGTGGCAATGACAAATGTGCACAATCAAGTGGATCGCTATTGAGGTAAGAGGCAAGTTTTCTATATTTGAGGAGGATGAACTCATTTTTCACTGACACCTCCACTTGACTGTCAGTCATGGAAATAGCCATTACCACAAGCACCGAGTGGATTGTAAAACTGCCCACTGAAACTATTCGCTCCAGCAAGGACGACTTGTTATCAACGTGTCCGACCAATTCTCTTATTGGCTTTTATTTGTTTCCATCAGCCCGGCCTTCGGAAATTGTTTATCTTCCGCAGCTTCACCGGAGCACGGCTGGTTTTTGGGAGACAATACTGGCAGACAGACGAGCAAAAGAGCAAGTAAACGCGTCACGGTTTGCAAGTTTATCGCCATCAATACCCATCAACAATTCAGTCGAATTACTTTGTGTCGCGTCTTTGTACTCGAATGCCTGCAGTATCTTAAAGTGGCCATTTGCAAGATTGAAATAATTTCTTTCACTTAGCCAGATTTGTTATGTGCATCGTCATATTACATGTTTTCCTTCGCATCTGCCGCATCTAAAATATCCAGCGTAGACCCCAGATACAGTAGCTTAACCGTTAGCTTAGATGTTGGACTAGGTCTCTTGGTGGGTCAGTAGAGCTGAGAGGGCTCAGGCATCTTGTCGGCATATCTCCCGATGCCACAATATGCTTGACTGGGAGGAAGCCTGGGGGCAGACTCGGAACACGGAGGAGAGCTCCAAAGTCTCGGCTTCTGTACTTCAGCTGCTGCCCCCACAACCTCACATCAGCCAAGGATTGGAAGATGGATGGATGATTTATTAAGAGCTGCCGACTCCAAGGTGGCCGGGGTCCATCGTGGAGCCAGTCCCAACTGTTTAAGGGGCAGGTAGGGGGCGCCCTCAATAGATTATGCCAGTGCATTTATTGTAGAATCACCGATCTGGGATTCTGCATTCACTCAACTAGGAGATATGACATGCGCCACTCCCTCCTCACCGCTGTCTAATGACCAAAATATCTGACACTTTGAGAATTTCAAAACCAAATATTAGCTTTAGCATGGGGCCCCAATCATGTAAAAATGCCACAGTAGGCATTCGTGCACAACATCAGTCTCTCTTCACCCACCGGTTCATGTCCTCCCACTAGTGATGGGCTGAGGGGACTTCATGAAAAAGTGTCCTCAGATCAGAGCTTCAAAGGTGGCCCTGAAAAACTGAGGTTTCATTGAAGTGGTTTTTCACATCCAAATATTTTAGACCAGAGACTGCCATCTAGTGGGCTCTGAAAATGAGGACAGTGTTCCATGAAGCCTCACAAACCCATCAATACCTCTCCCTTTAAAAATCCTTTCCTTGGTGGACACCACCTCCTCGACTTGTGATGCCTCTCCTCAATATTTGAGCCACTTTCTGCATTTGTGAAATATGTCTTGAACCATTATTACTAAGTACTAACTTGCTAAAAGAGACTTTTCTTTTCCCCAGCCAATAAAACAAGAGACACTGAAGCTTGATAATAACAATAACAATAACAATAATAAACATCCTGATCATCAGAATCAACATTTTCAATCATATTTCAAACGCAGTGATCATGAATGTGTCTGTCCCTTTGTTCTTGTAAGACGCCTTACTTTGGGCAACCTATTAAAAACAGACCATAACTTCCATATTCATGTTTGCATTTCACCAAACCTTGTGTCTCCCTGTCTAACCAAGATAATCTAAGACGGTATTTAAAGATCGCCGCCACCCACTCCCACCTTTTGCATCCATAAAGCTTTACATAATGTGAATCAATTTTCCTCTGATGTTGGGTCCGTGCTTGGAGCCGAGAACTCTAAAAACAATAAGTGGTGAGAGTGGAGTGCACAGCTCACTAATGGGACTGTTTCATTCCATTTAAAAGGACAATATGCTGGCCACCTGTTTAAAGAAGCACCGCTAATGCACCGCTGAGAATTAGCGAAGGGAATTCTGTGTCAAACACAAAACCATCCTGCAGAGCCACGTTCATATTCCTTATTATCGGCCTTTAATTCCGCAAGGATTCATTTGGAGTCACATGTATGTGGAGTCACAGGACCACACCTGGCGGCCATCATGCAGCACCACGATGGTTGATGTAAGCCCAAGTGTTGGCGGCGTTTTCTTTATGCTCAAACACAAAGTACCCCACCTGCTACTGACACATCTTCCTGTTCATTCCTCCCGCTCCACCAATATTTCACAACATTCAATTCTTGCCTCTGAGTGGAGCAAAATCTTGACTTGTTACAGATAATTTGATTCTGACTTTTGAAATTTCACCAATCATGTTTAAATCCGTCCCACTGCCTGGACTCATGAGTGAAATAGAAACCACTTCACATGGTCAATACGCAACACATATCAGCACCTCCAGGATTTCGCTGACTTTTTTTATTATTATTGTTGCGGGCAAAAATGCCTGAGTTTGGGGCAGATTTATTTATTTATTTTTATCATAGAGAATGTCATTTATGGTTAAGGAACAATGCGATAGGAAATAAGGACCTTTTGAAATGAAATGGTAAAAAACTAGTGGCAGTTTTTAGCCTAAAATGAACTGGAGGCTTCAATGGTTTTAACAAAATATGCTTAACTTGCAAAAGGCAGTGAGTATTTCAAGGGCAAAGAAAACAAGAAGAAAATAAATCAATAAATAAATACAAATACTAAAAAAAAAAAAAAGTCTAAAAAAATCCATCTTTTTATTATGATGTTCCGTGAGTAGATTGGAGGCTGACAGCATGTAGTTAGCGCTCGTGGTTTTGTTACGGAGATCCTCTCGAGGGCGGAGACTGATGTACGTTGGGATGGGCGGAGTCTGAGATGTAAATGTTTGTGTTCAGCAGCCAATGAAAACAGCAGCTTCTGATCTGTTCCACAGGGGATGTAGAAGGTCAGAAACAGCCTGGAGAGAGATGGATCTGGAGGTCGGCCATCTTTGTTTACGTACACCCCGTATAGTGTTCGGGTGACGCTGCACTAGTCAGTTCCGCCTTTTACTTCCCTCTGTCCTGCATTTCACTCATGGGAAATTTAGCAATGGATTCAGAATTGTTCACGTTGGAATTGTGGATAGTTGTGATCGCAACATTGTGATTTCCTGGAGGGAGGGACATATTGACGGCTATCTAGTGGACTTCAACATTCCAAGGTGACACTGACTTCTGCACTACCTTAGGCTTTAAATGGCATCAAATGGTTTCCCTACTGTGGCATGAAGCCGAAGGTCGCACTTCATAAAAAGAAGAGTCGGGGTAAGGGTCATGGCATGGGGTGACACTGCATCAGGGTCCAATTTGATGCCACTTGTTGCATCATCGTAACTTAAGCTTAATGGTGCCACATTTTTGGCCCCGTAAAAATGAGCTGAGGTCCTTAAGACCACTGATGGTCACCAGTCCATGATGAATAAAATAAAGTGTGACACGGTGTTTGTTTGTGTCAGTCTCATGCGGCCACACCATGGAAACAGGTTTGTCCACACGTATTTCATGATATTTGATTTGGGTTCCCACCACTGGCTACAAGAAAATCTACAGTAACAAATCCAGGAAAATAGAAGCAGCTTCTGTTTTGTTCTGTGTGTGTTTTCTCAGAAGAGCAGCTTGTTAGGGACAGAACTCACTGACCACCAGATGCAAAACCCTTTAGTTTGAACCCATCAAGTCGTACTTCAGTTCCAAGCGAAAGAACACAAATTGACCGCAACATCAAAAGAGTTGCCTTTCGGCTCTTCACTTTCTTCATGACAGTAAATGTGAAATCCTGCTGCCGGTGTTGGTGCTGCGATGAACCTCTCGGCCCATTAACCTCTCCCTGGTGATCAAAGCTCTCCTGCACTTGTTTTCTCCGCTGGTGTGAATCAAAGCCACAAGGACCAAATGCAGTTCAGTCAGTGTGCGTGGGTTCGAATGAAGAAGTCTTGGAAGGTCTGGAAAACTGAGGTCGGGAGTGGGTATGTCACAGCTTGAGGAGATTGAGGTGGACGTGAGTTGGGAGTCGGTGGACCAGGAACGGTGGGCTGGGGAAAGGGAACCTGTTACACAAGTGATGTTTCTCACACAAAACACTACAAATGCACCTCTGTATTTGCGTCTCAAAAGCAGGCTGTGAAAACAACCGTCTTCTCTCTCCATCATTTGCGCCCACTGTGTCGTTGCTCAGGTCTGCAGAGACCATGTCACAATGACTTAACTCTCAAGAGAAGTGATTCTGACCCAGTCTGTCAACGCAGTCAGAGGTATCCAACCTCAATCTGTGCGGCGGCCTGCCAGTCACGCAGGAGACGCCGTGTCGGGGAGAGGCGCCGCCGCCAACTCGCCTAATTGGACATGAAATGCTATTACCCCTCCAGCCAGCGAGGTTCAAGTTGATCGCTGGCTGTCATTATTGATTTCCATCTTCTGATCGGGGCTGGCATCGATTATCAAGGTGCTGAGGATGATTTGTCGACATGGCAGCCAAAATCTTTGCACCGGACCCGCTGCTCCGCTAGCAGAGGTGGCCGATTGAATTTCCTGTGACGCCTCAGCATACTGATGCACGCAAGCTAACAGAGCCATTTGCATAGCCGTGAATCCACCAAATCTTGGCATTGTACTAAATAATTTTTGCATTGAATAAATAAATATTATTTTCCATAAGTCAAACCAGACGTACTGAGAAAGCGCAGACCTCCGCCAAGTCAAAAATATCGCTCATGTTTAGCGTTAGCAGTGTTAGCAGTGTAGCGCTAATGGAAAGTACCGAGACACACGAGACAAGACTGAGTCGAGACCAAGACCAATGAGGGGGAAGAGCAAACTGAATCTAGAATTGAGAAGCAAAAGCCTGTTTGTTGTATAGATAAAGACATTGTTTTCTTACTACAAAATAAATGGAAGTCATTTTTCCAAAATGAATCCGGAACTGAAATGGCACAATCTAGTACTTTGCATGTGTTCTTTTATATCGTTTATATAAACACTAGTTGCAAGTCCTACTGTTTAAATAAAAGCTTCTGGATCATCAGCAGTCCAAAAAAAATTCTTATAAGAAAATTCCAGGATCCAGACGGTGATTTGGAGCCACCCCTCCCAAAAAAAAAAAAATCTTGTTGAGTCATGTTGCTAACAAATTGGCAAACAGACAGACAGAAAAATCAACACTATCAAAAACATCATCTCTTGACAATGGTAATTACACCTATGTTACCATGCCACATATTGGAGTTTGGAAACATGGCCAAAATTAGTAGGTTTGGAGGGTGTCTGGACTCTTCGAGATAAAATAAGGAAGTCTGCAACAGTAGCATGTACAACAACTTGTCCACATTCAGTGGCACCAACTCAGGTGCATCATTTTAGGGTGCCTCCGAGGTGAGGTGCTTCAACTGGGGGGAGGTCCCAGGGCAGATTCTTGGAGAGACTGAGTCACGTGGTTGGCCTGGTCAGTATTCCCCGAGACTGGAGAAGATGCTGGGGACTGCGGAGTCTGGACATCTTTCTGCCTGTTGCTGCCTCTGTGGCTTGGCTGAGCAGTGGATGACGGATGGATGAACAAATTGTTGCAGAAAAATAAGAATCGATTGTGGTTTGAAATGAGGAGAAATATCGTGTGGATGGTACTACAGAGGGAGAATGCTCGTGAATGTGAGTATAAATAAGCAATATTTTACAAAATGTTTTTTTGTATATATTAATACCTGCAGATTCAAATGAATCTAAGCAATATGATATAATTTAACCCTCCACCATTATAATTAAATAAAATTATGTACATATGCACAAAACGTTAGTCAAAATAGAATTAAAATGCAATAATAATAATAATAATAATAAAAGAGGGGGAAAAAAGCATGTGAAGTACAAACAGAGTGAAGGTTGAAGGTCGGTTCCAGGAGTCTCCTCCAGCTGGAATTGAACCCTCAATCGCACCACTATCTGTCACAAATGACACTATTTTTCAGCGCATTTATGAAGCAGCAGGTATTCAAACAATTTAGAGGCGAGCACTGGAGGTTGCGAGAGACTGGCTGACAGCGAGGGTCTGCAGCTGGACCCCCTCGCTCCATCATTGTTATGTATGAGTAATGCTTAGCAAAAGCCCTTCGGTGTCATGTAGATCATGAATCTCGGCCCTGTCACTCACTGGTGATGCCCTCATCCAGAGGAGCAGAGTCCTCCGTGTGAGCTCACTGATGTTCTCGCCATTAGCCTGGAATAAGCAATGCAGATTTCTGACGGCTCCGGTCCAGCTGGCTGAGAACAAACTCTGACGCCTTCAGGTCTGAGAGTGATTCACTAAATAAACATCAGAGTTGCCGGCGGCCTGCGAAGCATTTGCATTGTTTACGGAATGGAAATTACAGAATATTAATTCAATCCCAGGTAAGTAGAATAGTAATGAGTGTTTCGAACAAAAGAGTCGGTAGGATTGCTTAAAGTGACCATATTGTTTTACACGTTAATAGAGGAGCTTCACAGAAAGATACAATTTCACATGTTTGCTGTTTCAAAGTTATATTAGGTTCTTCTTTTCCTTTGGTCTTCTCCCTTCAGGGTTCGCCACAGCAGATCATCCTCCTCCACCTCCTCCTGTCCTCTGCTTCCTCTTCTCTCAAACCTACAAACCTCATGTCCTCCTTCACCACCTCCATCCATCTCCTCTGTGGCCTTCCTCTCCACCTTCTGCCTGGCAGTTCCAACATCTCAACATCTTCATCTACCAATGTACTGGCTCTCTCTCCTCTGTACATGTCCAAACCATCTCCATCCAGCCTCTCTGACTTGGTCTCCTAAACACCTGAGCACATGTGCTGTCCCTCTGATCCTATCATCATCCTGCTCCCTCCCAGAGAGAAGCTCAGCATCTTCATCTCTGCTACCTCCAGCTCTGCCTCCTGTCTTCTCCTCAGTGCCACTGTTTCCAAACCATACAACATTGCTGGCCTCACCACCCTTTTGGACACTTTCCCTTTCATCCTTGCCGACACCCTTTTGTCCCACATCACACCTGACACTTTTCTCCAATGATTCCATCCTGCCTGCACCCGCTTCTTCACCTCTTTCTCACACTCTCCATGGCCCTGGACAGTTGAGCCTCCGTACTTCAAACCCTTCACCTTCTTTATCTCTACATCCTGTAACTTCACCTGTCCACTTGGTTATATTAGGTTAAAGTTGACAAAAGCAAAACACTCCTGTATACATTGAAATGGCAGCAAAGACTACAAAAATGGATGCTGCACCTGAACACGGTCCCAATTTCAATTGATCAACAATAGAAGTAAGTTACTTGTCCAGAGTGGTGCGTCATTGATCCTAAAATTTGTTGCAGGTTACATGAACAAGCTTTCGCGTTCATTTCTCAGAGATGCTCAAACTGCTGACTCTCCAGCAACGGTAGTTGCTGGTTTACACCAGAAGTGCTAACAGAACCAGCTACTTTACTAACTTGAAACAGCTTCTTTATATTGCGACCACGTTTATGATCGTCAGCAGAAGAACAGCACTTACTCTTTGCAGTTTGTGATGCTTGGCAGCTCTTCTTCATGTGTTTGTTGCGTCTTTCAGGAGCAGTGTGATGCCATTGCCACCTGGTGGCCAATTGAGCCCATTGCAACGGACGATGTGTTGCTTGGTACAGGAGTGCCTTTCTAAGTTGCAGATCAAATGACTTTTTAGTACAATAATTCATCACCACATAGGACTTCTTCTTCCTTTTCTACATCTAGTTCTGTTCTCGTCTTGTACGCTTTTGTTCTCACCCTCCTCTTGCGTTGCCCTTCAAGGTTTCAGTTTGAATTAAAGACCAGGGTTAAACTCGGATCCCGCCGCGTCTGTCATGGCCGTATGATGAAGGAGAGGCGAATTAGTATCAAGCCTATATAACGTGGAGAACACAAACACGCTCGGAGGTCAGCTCACGAGGTCCAATAAATGAAAACGCTCGGTGGTGGAGAACACATGAGGATAAAACTATTTCAACAATAAATGAAAAGTGAGACTCGTATGAAGCTCACACACGGGCTAAATTCATGAGTTAGAGGAAGCGGATCGAGGAAGAACGAGGAACAAAGGAAGCAGCTGAATAGGAGTTCGGAATTTGGAATATTCAAAAGGTACAACGAGAGAGAGAGAGAGAAGTCTTGTGAGAGCTACCACGGAACATGATGTGATCATCTGGCCCCGAAAGCTGGAACGCAGGTGTAGAAGTCAGTAGAAGGTTGACGATCCGATGAGTTCCAGCTGTGCGGCCAATAAGCTGTCGGGAGAACAGGAAACGGAAATGACAAAAGCACGAGAGAAGAGGCGGAACATACAACGGCGAAACAATAAAATGACAGCGCCTCCTACACTTAGACAGACCTTATGCCACCTCTGGACTTTGCTCCAGGCACTCAAGCACCAAATACTCAAATAAACCTCGATGTGTTTTGGGAGTGTCCAGACCAAACTCACACACGCACACAGGAAGAACAAGTGTCCTCCACACAGACAAATACATCAAGTTTCCTCCAAAAGTCTCCAATCCAGCAGCATTGACTGCAGCTCTCCATGTAACACTCGTAACGACGGGGAAGCTACAGACACAGGCCCATGATTTATGTGCTGATCTTCTGCTTGTGCCCCTTATGTGCGCTGACATTCCACTTGGGTGTGCTGGAAAGTGATGAGCCGTAGGAAGTGAGGGGACTTGTCACCAGTGCTGCTGTTCATCTCTCCATTTGGGTGAGTCAAATCCCGGTGGGCGAGTATGTGGCGTGGAGACCCCCCTGAGGGTCCGGAGCCTCACATCTCTCTCATGGCTTCCTCTGGTGGGCTTTGTAATTTCCACACGAGGCAGGAACTGATGCATTAAGGATGCTCTCTGCTGAGGAAATTTGCTCTTATATCACTCGCCCGGCTGCACTGTTCCATCATCGGCATCCACTCTTTACGGCATAAAATCTCAAACCGTAATGAAAACGGCTTGACCACGCGTCGACCATTCAAATATTTAACTTCCTTTCACATCATGGTTGATTACTCAGTCATCTGAGAGGACCTTCATGTGTGAGTTTGGTCTGTACAAGCCTTTCAGCTCACTCCAAATGTCTCTCTTCTGACAGAAAGAAGGCTTTTAGAACCAAAGTCACTGGTTTCCGACACACAAAACCAAGTCCACCTGCCTTATTTAAATCATCTTAATGTTGAATCTGGCAGGCAAATCCGATGTTTTCCTTCTTCTCATTCACGGATGACTGTTAAAAACTATGTGACATTTTTGACACTGACTTTTCCTCTGGTAAAACAGTATTGAATGTCACCATCATTTAGGTAATGACTTGCCTTGAAGTCGGCACAAGTGTCCTCACATATCTTCTTCAATATTTATTTAGTCTGTTTTGGTTCAAACGGAGGCCATTTTGTCAAATTTGAGATGCAACTTTTTGTGCACCCCATTCTCTTATTGTTGTTGTCAGCAGTCGAAGAAGCTGAAACCTTCACTGTACCTTCAGACCCAACATGTTTTGAGCAGCCCAAGAAGCTGATTTCTAGGTAAATTCAGCCAGAGCCACATTTACCTGTAACAAACGGTCGGACTACAGGATGGAGCAGGAGGACACGACACGTTCAGGGCGCCAGGGCCACAGCTTAAGCATGTTTCAAGCACAACATTTGTTCTATCAAACCCAGAAAGAACAGTGACACATACTGAGAAGAAAAAGTCATCAACAAGCAGGTGTGAAATGGAAGAGAAGCTGTTGCTGGAATTCACAACTCACCAATCTGACAGCTCCTCTGAAGGTTCTGATGGATACAGAGGCATCCAAATCCTAAAACACTTTCAAGGTAACTAAAGGACTACACGCTTTTCCAGTCCACTGTGTTGCCTCCCCAGACTGTAGACCTGCCCAAGACCCCCAAGAGTGTTCGGTGTATAGATACAGTCAGAGAAACATCTGATGAAGGTTTCAAATGTCAAAGTCAATGTTTCTTCTTGAGGAGGTTCAGAACCTGCAAAATCATGTAGATGGTAGCTGATGAAGCGGAAGTCTGGACCTTCTCTAGGATGAACCTTGGCGGAAGGACTTTCAGACTCACCATCTTTGTTAACAGGACTAAACAATGCTGTTCCTGTCTTCATTCTCTGCAATTTCTCATCCTCAGTCCACCACCTGAATCCATCTGGATCACCGTCCACAGCCACAGCTACATTCTTCATGTCCTCCTTCATCATCACACTCTCTGGTTCTTCAACATTCTTTGTAGAGCACTCTTTCATCTCCACAAACCATCTCACCTCTCGATCTTAGTCTCCAAACTTTAATGACCACCGCAGTATCTCCATCTCTGACTCTTTTTGCTGACTCCCGAGTCTCTATTGCTGAGATCGCATTTGTCCTGTAGATCTTCTCTTTCACTCTTGCTGCTGATCCATGCTTCCACCTTGCCTGCACTCTCTTCTTCGCCTCCCTTCATATCTGTTCATCACTCAGGACGATTGACTGCAATCCTTTTATCTTACCCTGGAACTTTCTCTTGCAGAAAATGTGCCCGTCAACCTCCTCTTTCCATCTTTTTTTCAAGAGTCTTTTGGCTACTAGCAGCAGCTAGCAAGTCGCATCACCTCGCACGCTTAATTGAAGCTTCCTCATGTTTACAATGCGACTACTGTTACCTCCGTAATTGCCGCCGTGGCTCTGGTGCCACTCTACTTATCGAACTCGGCTCAGCTCATCATGCCAATGGAGTTGGGTTTCTGTAATATGAAAATCTGACCTCATTCCTCACAGGTCAATGGCAATAAACACCTGACACGAGGAAGGCCGGCGCCGCGCCGAATTCTAATCTTCTCCTTGCTATGCAGCGATTCCAGGGTCAAGTGGCGTCTTTCTCCTCAGTGGTCAGCTCCAACCGTTGGAGTGGGAGCCCCTTTATTTCCATCCCCCCAACATCCCGCCGCACCAGACTTATTGATATTGACCTTTCACTGAAATGAAGCGTGTAGATCCCCGTGCAGTAAGAGCAAAGTTTAAACCAATTAATGAGCACTTTAACAGTCAGGCGAGGCGAGACTGGAGCTGTCTCTCAGGCCGTCCGTCCGCATCAAACCCACGCAGAGGCCAAACAGTAATCTGATCTGTGGCGTGGCCTGGATAAGAACAATGAACGCGGCAGGGTATTACGATAAGCACATATACGTCTTCTCCGGGGACTTTTCATAATTCCACTGCCGCTGTCTGAATGCAAAGCAAATTTCATTAAGTTTATCATGCTGCTACAACACGTTCGTAATGAGTTCCGCATTAGCAAGTTACTTATTTGCTCTTTAAATGAAAGCAGAGTTAACAGGGAGACTTTTTCGAAAGCAACAAGGGCTTGAAAAACGCTACTATTGAACGCTATCATTGCTCAAGACAAGTGGATGATGACAAAATGTCAAGTACGATTCAGTCATCTTTTATCCAAATGCTGATGACAAACAACTGATGAATTTGAACAAACCCAAATTGTCTCCCAGGAAAGGAAGTGAACAACGAGGCACAGCAATGAATCCTATAGCAACACTGGAAGCACACCGTGTGATACGTTCATGAGGCTTCATGAAACAGTGCCCACTAGAGGGCACTCTTTGCTCTAAAATACTTGGATTTGAACAACCGTTTAAGTGAATCTCACGTAATTATTAAACAGAGAGCGCCACCTACTGAACTCTGATAATGAGGGCACTGTTTCATGAAGCCTCATCAACCTACCCATACGAGTCTGTTCGCCCACAAGTCCACTGTGGCTCTTAACAACTGGGAATCTAGCTGGACAATCACGGTTCAGGACTGATGGTTGTTTGTTGATGTTGCCCCGAGAGCAGCTGAAACTGGAGTCACACACAAACTCCACCACTACCTGAAAAACGCGTGATCCTGCATGAAACCCATTTTTCAATTTCCTCACCCCAAGAGCGTTGAGGATTCCCACCCACTTTTGAGCTGCTCCCTTCTCTGAGCAATAAAATCCCAAATCACATCACACATTTTATTGTGTTATGGACTGAACAAGTGGCAACAAAACCATGTCCTATTCTTGGACTGGTGTGTATCCTGAGACTTCTAGGTTGGTTGCTGTGGAAAATAAGTGTAATAAATGCTTACTTACCCAGAATTCCCAACACATAGACTGTCAATGAAAAAGAAACTACGAAGTTTGACTTGACTCGATGAATATGTTGGGTGTCATCACACCATAACAGCCATCTCTGGTGTTATTTCTCCCTCCGTATTTTTCCCACAGGACTTGAAATTGTCATCATCACTTGTTACAAGTGATGCGCTGATGAGGCTTCATGAAACACTGACCTCATTTTCAGAGCCCTCTATCTGCTCTGAACTAGTTGGGTTTGAAGAAGCATTTCACAGGGACCTCACATGATTTTTAAACGGAGAACGCCCCCTGCTGAGCTGAAGAGGCTTCTGTTTCATGAAGCCTCATCGACGCCGGAGGCTGTCATGAAGCCGACAGTGTCAGGCGACATGACGGTCGCTGATAACGCTTCACAACACCAAGTAAACAAATGTTCAAAACTGCCTACGTCGCCATTAAAACGCTTAAAAAATGGAACATCTTAATTGAAGGAAACGAACTTGAACCTGCAGCCTCACAGTAATTATTCCCAAAGTTGAATCCAGTTTTTTCTAAGTTCATTAGCAGCGGGTCGAAGCTCACCAGGCCTGGAGTTTATTACCTTGACCATGAGGTCACGTTCATTTGCCTTAATTGTCCATCTTCTTGTCCATTAGCTGCATAACAAAGCAAAATAAATAGCAAAACCATTGAAGGGGGCGGAGTGGAGGTCAAGGACAAACCCATTAAAATCTAATTCCTCTCATAAGAAAACTTGTTTGCCTGACTCTGTGACTTGATATCTGATTGTATTTCCCTTATTAGTGATGATTTAAAGACGAGACTTGGAGGTAAAACACAGTGCTTCAATTCAAGAACGTCCTCAAGGACTGAGAGCTCTTGTAACTGTAATGGTATCTCAGCTTTGTCTGCTCTAAAAGTCCAAGGAAACTCCTTGTAAAATGCAGTCTTACTGTCCACAGATGGAGGAAGGGCAGCCACCCTCTACCTCGGCGGTGTGGACAGCGAGCTGGCGGGACGCCTAGCAGCCACTTTCCAAAATAATTCTCTTAGATTCCATTTGCCAGCCAGCGTCCTTGTCTCTGAAGACGGGACCTTGTCCTCCCCGCGTGTCCCTGCCGACAAGGGCGTCTCTCCTGTCTCTCTAATGTCATTACCCGGGAGGTGTTTTGGACGGCTGTCATTCGTGAATGTAGTCACTGCGAGGCCGGGCCCCTGAGCAGGTGACTGGTTACTGACTTTCATCATTCGTCATGCTTTTGTTGTGTGGAACAGTGGGGTTTGTTGCCCGCTGGTTCCGTGTAATCTCGGATTGGTGACCCGGCCGGATGAAACCGGCTCTCAAAATCCCCGCAACCCTGTTTAGATAGTCAAGGACACGAGTGTGTGAGAGGTGACGCGATTCAATGTGGCAGTGTTTTGGAAATACTTCCCGATTTCTAATTGGAAGATGGAATGCAGACATAATGACTGATGACATTTTTTTCAGTTCCCACTGTTTGCAGATATTGAATAAATCTAAATGTTTGTATTCAGTAGTTGAGTCGTGAAAAGAAAATCAGGGGGATCTTTTCATTTTCACCATTAACCGGTGACATCACCACTGGCAGCGATGAGCTCTGACCACTGACTGAGTCATATGCAAATGAGCTCTAAATATTCCACATGGAGAACAGATTAAGAGCAGTTCAGAAGCCCTGATGACAAGTTTACCAACAAGGACTGTGAGGGCGCCTGGTATGGCGCAGCCGGGGCCCCACCCTGAGCTGAGTCACAAGACGAAGCTCTGGATTTACGGATCGATCTACGTTCCCACCCTCAACTATGGTCACCAGCTTTGGGTCATGACCGAAAGGATGAGATCGCGGATACAAGCGGCTGAGATGAGTTTCCTCCGCAGGGTGGCTGGGCTCACCCTTAGAGATAGGGTGAGGAGTTGGGTCATCCAGGAGGAGCTCGGGGTGGCACATCCAGAGGAACCAGCTGAGGTGGCTCGGGCATCTGATCCGGATGCCCCCTGGACGCCTCCCTGGGGAGGTGTTCCGGGCATGTCCTACCTGGAGGAGACCCCGGGGAAGACCCAGGACTCGCTGGAGAGATGATGTCTCTGCTCTGGCCTGGGAACGCCTCGGGCTGAAGAGCTGGAGGAGGTTAGTGAGGATCGGGAAGTTTGGACTTCCTTGCTCTGAATGCTGCCTCCACGACCCGACCCCGGATAAGCAGCAGAAGAAGGTGAACACTGTCCAAATATACACATTAAAGTTGAATATTTCTGTGACGTGCGCCCTTCCTTGAGCTTCAGCTCCCAAAATGTCGATGGCTGGGTTCACGTTAACAATTGTGGCTACGCTGACCAGTATGGGGTCCGGGGTTGTTGGCACGATAGAGGACAACCACTCATCTTGATTTCTATTTCTTAGCTCAAGGATTACCACATTATAGTTCCAACTTTTGTGATACAAGTAACGTCCGACTTACGACTTGCTGGACTTACGTCCACCCGCACTTATGACCACGGCCAGCAGATGCTTCTTTTTATTTTTTTTATTCAACGTCTGGTACCACAGCATGTAGCAGCCCAGCAATGCGTCTGACCGTTACGGCAGCACAGTATTCCAGCATCTCACTCTCACACAGCGATCGACCACTACAGTAGCACCTATAACCCTCACGTCAGCTATTTTGAATGGCATTCGACTTACGTCCAATATGACTTACGACCGGTTGGTCGGAACTGATCTCGGTCGTAAGTCAGATGTTACTTGCTTTGCAATATCAAAGGATTGTTTCCTTTGAATTCCGTGCGTTTAAATTGAATTCAAAATGACTTGTTTCTGTAACGTGACAACAGTTACTATTAGTTATCATCGTAGCCACATGGTTCACCTTCGTCTGTTTGTGATTCACTTGCAGCCACTAGGTGGCAGTGCTCTCTGGCTGCAGAAGCGGCTGCCCGGTGACATATGAGTCAGACTGACCGGGTGCTTTGGGGCGGGTTCTGGGCTCACAGCAGAAGTCGCGGATCGATGGACACGGCCGATGGAATGTGAGAGCGCAAAAAGTCGCTCGATTTTTCGGCAGCCCCTCTTTGCGCTGACAGTCGCCCAAGAGGGTTTGGAAGGTCTCCAGATTTTGCGAAGATGCCAAGATGGCAACATGGTGGTTGTCTTTCACTAAAGTGTATTGTTTATAAATTACATTTTCAACACATTCACTGTAATCCATCACTTGGTCTCAGTTGGTTTACGTTAAAATCCATTCAAAGATGCATTTGTCCTGAATGAAACCATCGCTTGCCCACAAGCCAGCAATAAAACATTTCCCTTTTCAGTCTGGGTCAACAAGAGCAGGAATATTGGGGCAACTAGATTTGCAGCTGCCTCTATCCAAGCTACGGACAGTTACATCGGTGCGCTGACTTCAAAGCCTTACACCTCACAACAAGAAGGTTGCGGGTTTGTTTCCACTGTGTGCAACGTCAGTCCATACTGTGTGGAATTTGTACGTTCTCCCCATGGGTTTACTCTGGGTGCTCTGGTTTCCTTCCACAGTCCAAAAGCGTTCAGAGGGTGAGTGTGGTAGGTGAGTGAGAATGGTTGCTTGTCTCCATGTGTCCTAGGCTGGCAAGCTGCTCAGTAGTGATGGCCTGATGAGGCTTCATGAAACAGTGTCTTGAGTTTCACAACTCAGTAGGTGGCGCTCTCAGTTTAAAAATGGCAGAGGATTCATTGGAATAGTTGTTTAAAGGCAATGCTTTTAGAGCGCCATCTGGTGGGCTCAGGAAATGAGGACACCGTTTTGTGAAGCTTCATAAGCCCATCACTACTGTTCAGGGTGTGTGTCCCTCCTCAAGTACCTGGGATCGGCCTTTAGCAAAAGTGGAAAGGATGAACAAATGAACTGAGCATTAGTTGCTCTCCAGAAACAGTTCGGAGACCCTTGGACAACACCACTGGTGGTCACTATATTCATGTGGATTGTGAGAGATCCAGTTCTTGTTTGTCATTTGACACTCAGGACCAGCCGATTCAGTCAGTCACTGCCACTCCCCGGTGGGCACCAAATGCGGCAACATTAATGAGCATACGCAACAAAGCGTCGGTTAGTCACCACTGTTGATATGTTCTTCTCAAAAAGAAAACCTCAAATTGCAGCCTATTGAAGCAGATGAACACATGGGTGATGCCACCTCACACATCAAAGTCCCACTGACTGTGAAGGCAAAGGTTTGCTTTGCCTTCACAGTCAATAGGACGATGCTGCTGCGAGATACTGAAGCCAGTGGAAGGGGGGAACCTCCGTTTTCGATTGTACACATCAAATAAAGCAGATCAAAGTCAAACATGCAGAAAAGACGTTGAAATCTGAAGATTTCCCCTCGAGCGATGAGTGTGTGTATCTATTTGTCTTCTTTTGTCATATTTCTGACACTTCATAAGGAAGACATAGTGCCGACTGTGGATGGCTCTGTCATCATGAAAGTTGGCCGTTTTATTCCTTCTCTTTTGAAGATAATCATGAAAAAAAGAAAAGTGTTGACATATAAACAAGATATTTGGTGTTCATCCATAGAATCATACATGATATCTTGTGTCTGGCTCTGTGTTGAGTGAAACAGAGACATTTCAAGATTTTCATGGGACCATAACAACAAAGTCTCGGGAGTAGCTGGTGTCTCAGTTACGTTCCAACCATTCTGTGGTCTCTCTAAACTCTGATTTATTGGCTTGTTTAAAGTGCGGTGATGAGGGATGGGAATAACACTGTCAAAATAAACAGCACGGCTTATTCCAACTGATTATTAAGTCCTGTTGCCATCAATTAAACCGCACAGTTATTAACTAAAAAGCTATTGTTGGAACGACTTTCTGTGTCCAGGAGCCAAAACCTTTGTTAACCTCTGTTTTGAATAATCTGATGAGGCGTATCTGAACAGCGCATGCTTCTACAAAACTTGTGGCATATGAGCAGCTCAGGTTTTTGTCTTCAAAAATATCCGCTTTGAAATATTTGAGACCACATTTTAGTACAATGAAGAATGCAGGTTATGTTATGGGTCAAGACGAGGGGGCGGGACCCAAGTGCAGAGTTGAAAGAGTCACAGGAGGCAGGAGCGAGTCAATACAATAATTTAATGGCAAGATACAAAATATATAAGAAAAGGCATCACCGAACCGGGAGAAGAAAAAAAGACAACAAATCCAGAGCGTCACCAAAACAGGGAAGAGTCCACAACGGAATGAGTCCAAACAAAAAGCGTCACCGAACCGTGAGAAAGAATGCAAGAAGAGTCTGTAACTGGAGAGCAAACACACAATGAACAATGAAACAAAGTAAACTATGGAGGACGTCAACACGAACGCAAGAGTAAGAGATTACAGAAGGAAAAACAAGAAGACACAGGGAGAACAAAAGTAGTCAAAATACAAAAAAGGTTAAGAAAGGTGTACAGAAGATCATTTGAACGACGGATAAATGTAGAACAGGTAGAGAGGAACCAACAGAGCAAATCACCAGTTGGAGCAAATGAAGCAAACGATCTGGCACACGTTGCTGGAGTCCAGGTGTTGTTATACACAGGTGATCAGGGGTGGATTGGCTCCAGGCGTGTGACACAGGAACAGGAAGAAAGGAGGGAGAAAGCGAAACAGGACTCACGTGACCAAAATAAAAGCGGAATCATGACTAGTTAAAGAGCTCTCAGCTCGGGGGGAAAAAGTCTTCTGAGAAATAGTGTTTAAAGTAAATAAACGTTTTCCTCATAGTTACTCTCACAATGGAGTAATTCAGTTTCCAACTCAACTACATTTTGGAAGAGGAAACTCGTAACTACTTGTCCGTATTTCCGCACGTTTCCACAAAGCTTACAGCAGTATCATTGGAACCGTAGGAGGCAGTGCTGCTGTTACTACCCGATACATAGCTCTAATGAGACATAACAATGGTGGAAATATTTAACGTCCTCACCGACCACCGCCGCCTACAACGCTGCCTCCGTCTCATCTTTTGTGCATGAGGTACTGTACATGATCAATGCTTCTTCCTCAGTCGTCACGTTGGTTTTGGAGTTTGTTGTTGCCGTAAACTTTTGACTCTGAGCTGCTCCCCCTGGTGGATATATTGGTGAACAGCAATACCAATGTCAAGAATGTGATCAATGAAGGTGAGAGGTCGGGTACAAACTCATAGGTAAAGGTAGCATCACTGGGCCTGACGGCATTGAAGGAAAACTTTTGTGGATTGTTTCCTGTAACCACAAATGTACATTAAGGAAAGATGGTTGGGGTTTAACTATGGGAAAGTGGCCCTTTTCTGTCTGGGTATCTAGTTTCATATCACAGCTCATGTGTCATGCACTGGTTCCGCTCAGTCCAAATCAAACTTTATAAATTCAGGGATCTCCCAATCCACAACCAGCATCTTTCCTGTACTTGCTTGACTTTTGCAAGTTCAAACCAAGACTGAAATGTTCAGTAGCAAAAGTGAAAATAATAAATCAGTTCCTAATGAATGTGATTTTCCACAAGTATATATTAGACTGCTACCAGAGAACTCGGTGATTTCAGAAGCACGCGGGTAAATTTCTCTCTGGTAACCAATGAGTCAAGCATGGCACAGATGGGACTCCTTCAGACGCGATCTGCGCAGACTTCAGATCAGAACTTTCATCCATGATCGACGCCCCATTAAAGTTCTCCAAATGTGAATGCGCCCGCAGCGCTCTTTTCCTTTCATGCGGGATTCTTCAGGCTTTTGCATCTTTGTGTTTGGATGCAGAGCTGCGGGGGGATTCGGTCGGGTGTTTACAACATTCTCATAAAACATTGATCGACGCTGCGTGGTTACACAGATGGCTTAATGCACACTCTGTATGCTGGGCGCTGGAAAGCTCCTGACCTTCTATTGACAGTTAGTATAGCAGGTTTCACCTTGCAGATCAATTCCTTCCCCACGCACACGCCGCCCGCTCCCCCGGCAGGCGCGCACGCCGTGTCAAAGTTGCATATGGATGGTGCGTTGGGGGTTGGAAATGTAATCATTTCCCTCCGCAATGCTCTGAATAAATCTGCCTGCAAAGCATTATTCCAATCAAAACTATAATCTCCTAAATGTTTGTATTCATCAACCCTGTCACCTCTGCTAATCCGAGTCTTAGCCTCCCTCTCATTGGCATCCAGGACCTAAATGCCACTCTCCTCATAAAGTCATGAATATTTCACGTTGCTGACTCACACTGGAATGAGTTTTGTGCCAGGGCCGAACAAAAGATTTCCATTTTTTAACATGTAAATATGGGAGTGACAATTACAAAGCAACAACAAGGAGCTCTTTACACCATACGTGATTCACAAGCCTAATCCCTCCTCTCGGGCGATTTGTCCTCCCACTGGAAGAGATTGAGAAATGTGACGTGTTTCGGGCTGCTGGCCCAAACTGCCAAACACCACTCAGGCCGCATTTGTTTATTATTCTGTACAACCTTTATTTTCCATTGGCCCCGTGACAAATTGTGTTTAATATGAAACGTCTTGACGGCTGCACACACACACACACACACACACACACACCGGGGTAATGCATTTGCTTGTGCAGTCTTGTATAACATTTACATAAAGGGCAGATCAACAAGAAAAAAGCAGGAGAAAAGTTTCACCGGCGAAACGACTGGGGGATGTAGAGGGGATCCTGCTGCGACTGGTTTGGAAATGTCAGCCACTGAGTAATCTGAACCCACGGGAAGTGACTTTTCCCTTCAAAGGTGAGCGAGAGAAGTGATACCGAACCATCAGAGCGTGGTCGCTGGTCATTATCACTAAGTGAGCTGCACGCAGGATCCCGGACCGCAGCAGCTCAGGGGAGATCGGGGATGATTGATCGTTGCGGGCAGTAATACACATGCTCCAGTTCAGAGGTGAAAACACAGCGGTCATCGGAGGTGTGACGATGCTCGCCCGGACTCATTACATAATGAGTGCGACTGTGACCGGCTTTTATTAATGAGCTGGAAATGGCAGTGTTATGAGGAACACGCCACTCTGACCCTTGACCTCTGGAGGACGAGCTGCGGTGTTCCAGGGTGTCGCTCTCATTTCTGTGTGCTCTTTATTATTGGGAAAATGCATCACATTTTGATGCCTCGCAGAAGGAGAGACTTCATTGTGTATTGAGAGGAGAAAGAAAGAAAGAAGCTTTGAAAAATAATGTCAGAATAATCCAAACATTTACATGAGAAACAAAGTATGGAAATTGCTGTTGATTTCACCTGCAATAAATATATAAGATAAGCCCTAGTTTAATGTATTTTCCTTCCCAGATGGCTTTGTTTTTTCTTTTTTTTCCTCACTCAGGTCCCTTTAGATATCCAGAATCCCGGAGGCTATGAATGATTTAATGTATTTATATTTATGAGGTCAAGCCGTAGGGTCACGATTCGATTGTTTTTAAAACTGCATTATAATTTGGATGAAAATTATAATGCAGTTAAGCCGCATGAAACGGCCGAAAAAAAAATGACGTCAGTAAGCTATGTAGTAGTAAGTTGGTGTGAGACCAGCTTTTAGTCACCCTGGGCTTTGTGTTTGAAGAGAAAGCGCCACCTTCAGTTTACACCATGTAGCACAATGAGTAGGTGGAGTTTCCATGATTCAAAGACACCCCCCCATGAAGAGCTGGAACTGTGCTGGAACTGCACTGGGAGTCGACTGGAACTGTGCTGGAACTGTGCTGGGAGTTGACTGGAACTGTGCTGGAACTGTGCTGGGAGTCGACTGGAACTGCACTGGGAGTCGACTGGAACTGTGCTGGAACTGCACTGGGAGTCGACTGGAACTCTGCTGGGAGTTGAATGGAACTGCACTGGGAGTCGACTGGAACTCTGCTGGGAGTTGAATGGAACTGCACTGGGAGTCGACTGGAACTGTGTTGGAACTGCACTGGGAGTCGACTGGAACTGTGTTGGAACTGCACTGGAACTGTGCTGGAACTGCACTGGGAGTCGACTGGAACTGTGCTGGAACTGCACTGGGGGTCGACTGGAACTCTGCTGGGAGTTGAATGGAACTGCACTGGGAGTCGACTGGAACTGTGTTGGAACTGCACTGGGAGTCGACTGGAACTGTGTTGGAACTGCACTGGAACTGTGCTGGAACTGCACTGGGAGTCGACTGGAACTGTGCTGGAACTGCACTGGGGGTCGACTGGAACTCTGCTGGGAGTTGAATGGAACTGCACTGGGAGTCGACTGGAACTGTGTTGGAACTGCACTGGGAGTCGACTGGAACTGTGTTGGAACTGCACTGGAACTGTGCTGGAACTGCACTGGGAGTCGACTGGAACTGTGCTGGAACTGCACTGGGAGTCGACTGGAACTGTCCTGGAACTGCACTGGGAGTCGACTGGAACTGTCCTGGAACTGCACTGGGAGTCGACTGGAACTGTGCTGGAACTGTGCTGGGAGGGGAACTATTGAACTGCTCCGACTGTAGGATCACAAGCAGGTATTCTATTTCGAATATTAAATATTATTCTAATATTAAATTGAAATATTAAATGTAAACTACATTTAACTAATGTTTTTATTGTCCTTCCCATCTTATAAACTAGGATCAAAAGCGGATATTCCATTTCAAATATTAAATATTATTCTCATATTAAATTGAAATATTAAATATAAACTACATTTAAGTATTTTTTTCTTGCCGTTATACTTCCACTCTGTTTGATATTTGCATCACAGTCCAAATGCGATGCCATAGAAGCCGTGGAGATGGTGTTTGAGGTGTTTATTGAATATATAAACAGACAGATCTCACATCACTCACAGTAAGCCGTCTCCTTTAATCTGGTCCTGACCAAAGTCATTAAAAACGCTCCTCTCCGAGACCCTAAAATAGCAGGATTAGGAGGAGAAAAAAGAAAAAAAACGCCACCTCTTCTTCCTTTTCTTTGAATTTCCAGCAGAAGAGTGAGGCTCACATCATTCTTTTGCTCTTAAAAGGCGACATGGCTCGTTCATTAAAGCTCAGCACTTGAGGGTTTCTATGCTGATTGAAAGAACACTTCGTCTCACCATCCCTCTTTTCTCACTCACCTGTCAGCTCTGTTCATCCCTCCAACATCCCATCAACTCCTCTGCTGGATCAAAGGATTAAACCGGGAAGGGCAGCAATTTCTCTGATTCACCTTCGTTCAAGAATGTGTGTTAAAAAAAAAGAAAAAAAAGAGCGTGATGGTGAGACAGTCTTCATTGGAAATCATTGTCCTATTACGTTCAGTGAGATGAACCCTGATGTATTCATGGGGAATGTTCAACTCTGATGTGCTACAGTGATGCCAGGCGGCTCTTGAAAGGCATCAAAGGTATTTACATTTTCCATGAGACGTTATAAATGCAAAATGGAGCAGAAGACGGCCGTCTTAGCGACATCTGGTTAAATTAAGCTCCGGGGATTATTTAGGCTCAGTCGTCTTCATCTCATTCAAAAGCCTTTTGACCTTTGTCTTCTCGCTTTATGATCCGAAATGAAGGTTCATCAGCCATATAGAAGAGACGCAAAGCTTTTGCTGTCGCAGAATCTGCTTCTTTTGACGTTTCCCATCAGGGTTAGCTACAGCAAGACCTCTCGTCATCTTCATGTCTTCTCATCCATGAAACTCATCGGTTGTCCTCCTCTTCTTCATCTCCAACATTTCTGGTCCAACTCTGTCTTCTCTCTCTTACTTGTCCAAACCATCTGTCCTCCCTAACTTTGTCTCCGAACTATTCTATATGTCCATCTGAGACACTCAGTTCTGATCTTCCTCAGTGTCTTCATCTCAGACTCTTCATCCTATGACTCCTGAGTCACCAGTGTCCAAGATGTTGCTGACATTGGGTGAGGGAAAATTTCCCCACAGAGGGTCGGTCATTGCCACTCAACTTCTGCGTCCGGGAAGCCTTTTGTCCGCACAACAATGACATCCAGTTTTAGTCTGTTGCCTCCAGTCCTTCTCTGTCATGAGCCCAACACCAGCACATGAGTTGACCACTGTCAAGTGTCTGTGTTGTACGTTGAATCATTAGACTTTTAAATGAGCTGAACATTTCCCCTCCTGCGGCGTAACCTGATGTCATTTCACGGTGCCACATGACTTGGCAATGTTGTGTCCTCAGGGCATCATTCCTACATTCAATTTTCATTTTGAAGCCAAAAAAAAAATGTCATCATTCATTCTCAAATTCGATAAAATAACGGTCATGTTTCATGCAGTAGGTGTTGTACAGAAAACAAAAAAAAAATCAAACAAATAAGGGGACCGTGTTAAATGGAGTATTTTAATTCCAGACTGAACTGAAGGTGAAGTGTACAGTAAAAGGAAACTAGTCAGGAGAAACACGGAGAGCTGTGTGTTGTTCAAAGACAACCAACGCATGTCTTTTACCCTGTGTGTCAGGGCAGCCGTTCGTATGCTTCAGTCGCGCTACGTCAAAAAGTCGGAATGAAAACGCTCAAGTATTTATACGTGTGATGTGTTCGGTCAGTACCTTAAGCCACCTATATTATTGCTCTATACTTAAAAGGCTCAAATTCTTTGTTGGAGCAAGTCTTGTATTTAAGGAGGACACATCATGTACTGATACACTGAATGCACCACACTGCGGTAGCAAGTTCTTCCACTTCTGTCTGTATTGCCTTAAGATCTGCAGCCCACATTGTGTTTTTCATTTTTGTTTTACTGCTTTCCATGCAAAATTTAATGCAAGAAAACTTGTTTAATGGAATTTTTTATATTGAATTTATCCAAAAAAAAGTCAATTTTTTTTTTTCTTTTTTGAAAATAGGATGAACTGATGATATATGATCCTCAAACCAAATGCGATCTGAGCTTTGCCTTGTTATTTTGTTGTACCTTGCAGCGCCACATCCAGCCAGATATGTGCACTGCAGTCCAGTTGTTATCAGGTATTTTCCAAAGACTTCAAACGACTCCGTGTTTAAAGAGCATCTTCTCGTTGCCGCCACGGAAAAAGATCAGAGAGGAAAAGATGTGTTTTTGTGTGGACAAGGACTAAGCTTCCTGCTCTGGCTTTTGGCAAAGACAGAAACACAAATCTAACATGTTTGTTGAGCAAACAAACCAGGACCAATCCTCGGCTTGCCCAGCGCAATACGGAGAGGCCTTGTGATTGAAGGGACATAAAATGGCAGAGTGAGTGCAGCATCCATGCATACAAAAGATCTTGGACGCATTTAAATACAACTCCATACATGTTATTTTCTCCCTCTCGAAGACGAAGACAAGGAATCTGAAGGCGCACGAGCATATTTGCATTTCACTGAATGGTGTCATCAAACGCTGTAAATCCACAGCTCTTGATCTGCAGGATCTCTGGAAGTTGCTACTTTTTTCTTGCAAGATCTGAGGCTCAGCATGTTTTCCGTCGCATGATAACAGAGTATCGGGAAGAGGAGTGTGTATTTACACGCCGAGGAAGATATTATCCCGGAAGCTTCATTCACGAGTTTTGTCTGGTTGTTGGAAGAATCGCTGACAGTGACATTACCAAGAGAATCTGGCTTTCTCATCTTTCCTTTGCTGGGTAAATGGTGCTCCCATACCTGCGTAAAAGTAACAAACCTCACGTCCTAAATCTCATCTGCGTCTCGACTTGAAAGATGAGTTTTGACTCAAATGACAGCGTTCGAGCGAGAAACCTCCATTCAAATTTGATGTCAGCTCAAATAACACATATAGTTAATAGAGCGACCTCTTCATATGTTTCTTTACACCCGGCCTGTGTAGTGTTCTGGTCTAGACTACTGTATTCTACATTTCCATCATGGGAATTTGGACATTTAGGCATGGAGTCAGGATCCTACATGTCCGAGTCTCGACCCTTGGAGACAATATTTGTGGGTAAATGTGAGTGTTGCACATGACTCCATCTCAACAAGGAGGGAGGAAATATGATGCCGCACATTCCATGTAGAGGAGGAGACTCAAGTGATGGGTGGAATTGGCGGGAAAGTCGCGGTGACTGGACATCATTGCGGCGCCTCGCTCAACTCCCGGGTATTGGTTGAGTTTGAATTAATAGTTGTGACCACTGTATCGCCATCTCCTGGAAGGACTGGCAAGGTTTGCTCTGTTGTTTTGAAGCACGTGGGAACCAACTGTTGACTATTTGACTACACCTTAGATATGACAAACAGAATCACTGTCATCATGCTCTGACGTCAGAAGTCACCAGCTCTTGTGAAAGGCCTTGAATTTCAGTTGACTCTTCATCTTCTGCCAAAAAAAAAAAGATCGCAAAACCACTCATGATGTAGCAGCAGTGCAGCCCACAAGTTAAATATGATGGACCTATCCATAAAAGATGGAACTGCCAGAGTCGACATGAATGTCCATCCACCATGAAGCCTTGTATTTTCTTCACATGAAGGACCAGAGTTCTCAATCCCAGCACCTGCAGACCATTCTCAGTTGTTGCTTTGATACATCATCATCATCATCATCTATATACTTGTCATCATCACCTTCATCCTTATCATCATCATCTTCATCTTTGTCATCATCATCATCATCATCATCTTCATCATCTATATACTTGTCATCATCACCTTCATCCTTATCATCATCATCTTCATCTTTGTCATCATCATCATCATCATCATCTTCATCATCATCCTTGTCATCATCACTTTCATCCTTATCATCATCATCTTCATCTTTGTCATCATCATCATCATCATCTTCATCATCATCCTTGTCATCATCACTTTCATCCTTATCATCATCATCTTCATCTTTGTCATCATCATCATCATCATCATCATCTTCATCATCATCCTTGTCATCATCACTTTCATCCTTATCATCATCATCTTCATCTTTGTCATCATCTTCATCTTCATCTTTGTCATCATCATCATCATCATCATCATCATCATCATCTTCATCATCTTCATCCTTGTCATCATCACCTTCATCCTTATCATCAACATCTTCACCTTTGTCATCATCATCTTCATCATCATCATCATCATCCTTGTCATCATCATCATCAGCATCATCATCTTCTTCATCATCATCATCATCATCATCCTTGTCATCATCATCATCAGCATCATCATCTTCTTCATCATCATCATCATCATCATCCTTGTCATCATCATCATCATCATCATCATCTTAATCTTTGTCAACCTGGCCATCATTGTTATCCTCATCCTTGTCTTCATCATCTTCAACCTTGTCTTCATCATCTTCATCCCTGTCATCATCATCATCATCATCTTCATCTTTCTCATCCTTGCCATCATTGTCATCTTCATCCTTGCCTTCATCATCTCCATCCCTGTCATCATCATCATCATCATCATCATCATCATCATCCTTGCCTTCATCATCTCCATCCCTGTCATCATCATCATCATCATCCTTGTTAGCGTCATGATCACCATTAACAATCACCACCATCATCATCACCATCATCTTCTTCTACCTTTAGCTCCCAATGACATGCATCCGATTCAGGACAACATGAAAGTGGACTAGGTCACATCTGCAACTCCAACCGCAGGTCCCTCGGCCTGATATGGGCCAGGATATATTGGGCCCTGTCAGCATGAACGTTGGAAAGATACTGACTTGTATTTGGTTCAGCAGTTGGTTTCAACTGGAATGTGTTTTCAGTGCATAATGAAACAGCCTTTCCACAGAAATCCATGGCATTGTTTTGGGGGGTGTGGTGATTCTAAGCTGCAGATAGCGACGCTGCCTGTCACTCAATCACTGAAGGCTTTTCTGCCTATCTATGGCACCGGTCTGGAGAAATTCATTTTCGCACCTGGCTTTATTGCTCATTCAGCGCTGAGTGTTTCCCCTTGCAACGCAATAAAGATAAAATGCAAATTCAGAAAAAAAAGCGGTCAGCTTTTTCCGCCTTCCCAGTCAGAAACACCTCGGCGATCGGCGGGTGGAAGCCCACGTTTGTGCGGCGTGATGAGATGGATTGTGTGAATAGTGAGTGCTCAGCAAAGGGCGGCGAGGAAGAGGAAGAGGAAGAGAAGGGGAAGGGGATTTCCATCCACAAAGTACAGCAAATTACAGATGAAAGGACGAGCAGCTGGAGCGAGGGTCTTCGTCGACTGGTGTTTGAAGCAGCCTTCTTTAACAAGAGACGAGGAGCCCTTCACTGACTCGCTGTGTCTGACTCCATGGAGGAGCAAGAGCTTGACTGCTCCACTCACCACAGTGCAGGGACTCAGTGCTTTTTTTAACTGTATAACCACGAGGAAAATATGTTTCAAATGACCTGGAATTATTTACAATTATATGAGCAGTTCAAGAAATCTTTGCACAAATTAAATATTATTTTAGCATGCACTGTTTTTTATCACACATCGGCCATCTTGGTAAGTTTATTGGTAATTTTTATTGCATTTTTAATTCAGACTTTACATCATGAGCCCATCTTACTTCATCATTTCCCTGGAGTTCGTATGTGACCACCAGGAGGCACATACTTTCCTCACACTGAACTTTCCCGAGTGTTGGAGCCAAGACCACCTAAACCGAGATCAAGACCAGAGCATGCAGCCATTTAGTCCAAGACCAAGACTTTTAGGGCCTGAAACCGAGTTGAGACCGAGACCATGGTCGAGACAAAGACCAAGACTGAGACTAGTAGTCACAAAGACACACACATTTATGTCTTACTTCCAAAGAAACTGGATTCAAAATAAATCTAAAACTGAAACGCTGTCATCGGAGTCATATTGATCTCGGACTTGGTCTCGGTCACACTCCTCCTCCTTGGTCTTGACACAGTTTTGTTGTCATGACAACAACACAACTATTCCCACATTGACACGCTTCTGGAAAATCAAACAAATTATCAACTAGTCCTCTAAAATTCAGAAACCAAATCCAACATTCCTTTTCCAGCCTTAGGCAGTTTCCTAGAAATTATTAATTATTAATGTTGGATTAATTCGTGGGAGACAAAAATAATCAATATTTCTTGGAGCTGCAATTCCAGGTGCACCACGTCATACAATGTGCTGTCATCGGCAAAACATCCATGATGAATGGGTGGAGAGCTATGGTTGGGCTCATACAGGGGTTGGACAAAATAATGGAGCGGTCATGATTCCGCTTTTATTTTGGTCACGTGAGTCCTGTTTTGCTTTCTCCCTCCTTTCTTCCTGTTCCTGTGGCACACGGCTGGAGCCAGTCAACCCCTGATCACCTGTGTATAACAACACCTGGACTCCAGCGACATGTGCCAGATGGTCTCCTCTTGTTCCCGTGGTAAAGTGGCTCTCCTCGTTCGTTCTTGTTTTCTGTGCACTTGTTTGCTCATTTGGATTACTCTGTCTGAAACCCTGCTGCCTCAGTTAGTGTTTGGTTTCTTCCTCTGTTTCCATGTGTTTCCTGGTTTGTTTTGTCATTGTTTGTCATTGTGCTTTTGTGTCTCTGTTTCCAGATTTAAGTTTGTTTGACGCTTTCTGTTGGACTCTTATTCATGTTTATGGACTTCTGCTGGTTTTGGTGACTCTTTTGATTTTGGACATTATGACTTCACTTTGTTTCTCCCTGTTCGGTGACGCTTTCTGCTGTGGTTTTATTGTTAATGATTAAACTATTGTCTTTGACTCGCTCCTGCCTCCTGTGACTTTCGTCACTGCACTTGGGTCCCACTCCACGTCTTGACACGTAACAGGAAACACGCTTCCATTATTTTGTCCAACCCCTGTATTTTTAGTAAGCTGAAGTGAAAAAAATAATAAATATGGGGATAGAAGCACAAATTGTTGTTCACAATTTAGGCAGCAAAACGGCCACACACCACTGGAGCTCTTCCACCCTTCTGTTATCTTAGTATGGAGTTTCAACTTTAATCATTTTCATGGCGAATATTCAAATGTGATTAACCACCACTAAACCTCTGATTCATTAGATTCTTTTTTATTTTTTTTCAAATCACCCTGCAGAAATAATACTTCTACAGTCTTAGTGTCTTGACACAAGATGGCTCACTCACTTGAGCTCCACTCGGATCAAAGATGAGGTTGATAGTGCTGAGCAGTGAGGGTCTGATGGGGCTTCATGAAACCTCATTTTCAGAGCCCACTAGATGGCACTGCTCTAAAGTCTTTGGACTGGAACCACCATGTTCATGAGATCAAGTCATGTTTAAACCAACGGCGCCACGTTCTGACCTCTGAAAAACAGGACCCTGTTTCATGAAGCTTCATCAGCCCATCACTAGAGACAATTCACCTATGACGCAGATTTAAAGCAGTTTCGCTCAGCTCTCTGGTGCGAGGGGTTTCAATGTTGTCCATGTTAGTTCAAGCAAACATCCTTCCATTTACGTGTTCAGCTCGGTCAAATGTTGGCATCGATTGTTGCCCTGGGTCAGAAAGCTTGTCCACCTCTGGGTTTAAACACACATCATTTTAGAAGGCGCCAGTTAGTGAGATCAAAGAACCTTTTTAAATCACGTTGTTCATGTCTTGACTTTAAAAACAATTCAGCTTCAATGAATCATGGACATTTCAGCTCTTGTTTCAGGTATATATTCATAAAACAACAGAGCATCATCCGTCCATTCATAAGCTTTTACCACGGAATCCACACCTGAAGCCAGAAATATCTGCGAAGCTTGTACTTCGGTGGACACTTTGAGGTGCGGAAAGAGCCTCGGAGGACAAGACAGGACGCTGGCGTTTGAGCGCTTTATATATATATATAAAAAGAGAGAATCAGGAAGAGAAGCGAGGTTCTATTAGCCTGAAGCTCTGTCAGCTTCAAAGGCATTCAGGATGAATCCGACATTGTTATCCAGATGGAGTCAGACAGACCTCACAGAATCCAAGATCAATGGATCGCATGTATAAAACTGAGATGACTCAAGTTTTTCTGACTATTTTCTTTGTAGCAGGGATGTGGAGGAGGCAGAAGTCCTGGCGGTGAGCCTGAGATTTGCATCAGTTTAACTTTGGATCTGAACTGTTATTAGGAGGTTCAAATCATGTGTTGCATAATCTTGCTTTACATGCAGAGAAGGCGTCTGTGATCGACCTGTTGGTGGACTCTCGAGTCGCTTTTAACCTCAGCTGGCTTCAGGATCACCATCACCCTTAAATGACAAGCCGGCGCCCTCTTCAAGAATCTTATTATATACGAAAGAGCATAACGTTATAGTTCATATTAGTGGTGGGACTTTATTATTATTTACAACAAAAAATTGCGTTAAAATATTTTAATCGCATTTAAACGGTTTAATTTTATTTAGTTTAATTTAACAGTTCAACATTGATGCACAAGACACGTGGCAGCTAGGATGAGAACAAC
The DNA here is from genome assembly GCF_027744825.2 of Synchiropus splendidus. Classification (NCBI taxonomy): domain Eukaryota; kingdom Metazoa; phylum Chordata; class Actinopteri; order Syngnathiformes; family Callionymidae; genus Synchiropus; species Synchiropus splendidus. The sequence continues at coordinate 31,417,331 of NC_071338.1, forward strand.
AACAACAAACATGGAGGAATCATCCCTGAACAGAAGCAAACAAAAGCATCTGTTTGGTTTGGTTCAGGGAGGTTTTTCACTACACAATGTCCAGGGTTTCCACCACTCTGAATGGACTTGAAATTCTAATAAAACTGAAATTCTTATACAAATATTTAAGACTTTGTTTATAAGACATTTATTTATAAGACATGAAAAGAGCTTTAGTTTAAATCAGGTGATATATAAACTTGAATATAGACACCGTCGAGATTTATTGTGCTACTGTCAAACTGATGCAAAATAAACAATATTTTGTTGTTGCTCCATCATTTGATTCAGTAATATACCACATTCATTCACATTGAAAAATGTGGCTTCTTGTGGCAAATATTTTTATACCATTAAACTGCCATTAATTGAGATTAATTCACATATATATAGTATTTTTTTTAAATTGAATCCTACCCCTAGTTCATATAAAACCAGGTTCTTTTTGCCTGGGAAAGACCTGGACTGACGTTGTGGCCCACCTTTCAACATGGTCTCATTCCTATGGTGTCACATGCTACATGCTGTTCAGCAGACGTCTACATCTCAGAGTGACACGTTACACATCAGGCACTTCTGGACGTTCACTGAGGATGGTTGGAGGTAGGATCTGGACAAGGGCCTCGGCCACAGGAAACAGTCTGAAACACACCTATAGTCTCACATTTATGTAACGCTCTCCAAACATTCTCTGGTTCTGCGTTTAGCCGTCCACTTTGGTGGTTGAGCAAGTGCAAACATTCTTTGCTGTTCTGCCTCAAAAGCATTTTCTCAACTGCAATATGTGAAGTGCAATATAAATGATGCTTTATTATGAGTCATAGTAGTAACCTTGGTACCTCACTGTGCCACATTATCGGCTCCAAGCTCTAGATCACATGAGGTGTTCAACGTACAAAGTCAAGGGATCAAATTTCAGAGGCTTGATCTGTACCTTGGTCTTTGAACCCTTACCCCAACCTTTATTATTATTATTATTATTTTGGACAGTTCCATGCCACGCTGCCAATGACATCAGGAAATATGTGTTTGATTCAATTCAGAGATTAATGCCTCAACACATGTGCTAAATCTGCATCACTCAGGAGCAAAAAAAAACACTTGAGAAGCGTTAGGTGTGTGTCACTTTTAGGTCTAAACCCACCACTACAATACTAACCAGGGATCTTAACCTTTTTAATCTCGGGGACCACCTTTTCCAGAACGCATGGCTCCCAGGCCCATTCAAGGAAGAGAACTGACTTATGACTGTGATTTCTGATTTCTGACTAGACATGGAAACAAAGCAAAACCTTGTGAAATGACATGTGATCAGGGCAAAGAAGAAACGTCCAGCCAGGAGCAGAAGCAGGTGCAAGTCATGTTCATCAAATTTACCAAAGAAAAGAAGAAGAAAAAAAATAGACTTGATGCAAACTGTTGAGAAAATTGGAAAAACTGTACGTCACAAATACATTTCTGAATAAAATAAATATAATAATACAATGTCTAAATATATTTTCTTTATCATAAATAAACTATAAGTAAGTGTAATTGAGAGTTGCGCCATAAAATGTTTTAATTTTAAAATCTGCTCCAACAGGTGAACACTGTTACCTGTTGGAGGCGCCATCACTTTCTTTATCATTTATTTTAAGAACATCTCCATAGTTATCTATCTACTATCACAAATGTGCTGCTGTCAGGCCAATTCAGTGACTCACTACTGCCACCATATGTGGCAAGTATATTAAAACTGAGTATCTCAGCAGCCCTCTAGGGGGCGCTCACAACTCACCCATGGGCCTTGGCCCCGTGGTGAAGAATCACCACTCTAAAGCGTACACTATGACAGGGACCACTACGGCCACCGTATGTAGCAAGTGTATTAAATCTTCGTGTCTCACAGCCCAGAGGTGTAAAACAAAAAACTTCTAGCAGCCCTCTAGGGGGCGCTCACGACCCAACCATGGGCCCTGTGGTGAAGAATCACTGCTCTAAAGCGTACACCATGACAGGGACCACTACTGTCTTCATAAATACCCCGTGTAGTGTCGCGCAGAAAAACTACTTGAGGAATTTGGGAAGTACACTATTCCTATTTTAGACAGGATTTAGCGTTACTAATAAAGACCGGACTCCTCCTGAGCTCAGCAACCGGCCTCAACTGCGAGGTTGGCATGACTGTCTCCGAGAAGAGCGTCTGTCGCATCAAGCAATTTCTCGTAATCTTATCGCGTCCCTTCCCCAAATTCCACCCCACAGCAGGAGCATCGTCGGAGTGAAGTTTGTCCGCAGTGTTTCAGGGAGAATATGGATCAGTGGTTAGTGGAAAAAAAACTGGGCTCCATAGCAACGTGCGAGCTGCATGCTGCACGCAGTGGTGGGTGTTTCTGATCCTCCACCCCACGGAAATGTATTATGCATTCGATGTTTGTGGTTCGCCTCCTGTGGACTTAAGTCAAAGAGTTGTGTGTTTGTTTTGTCCGTGCGATCAGCATGGTTTTAGGGATGGCAGTGTCACTCATCGCTCCACTGGTGCATCCTTAATGGGTAAACAAACACCCGACGGATAAACATCTTATGTCAAAATCAAGCATGTTTTTTGAACTGAGTTCAATGGAAATATGAAGAACTGCATTGAGAAGTCCATTAAGCGCTCAAGAACAACGGACACTTGACTTTTCAGGGAGCCATTTCAGAGAAATATATACATGTCATTGTATGCAACGTTTCAGGGGTCAGCGATTCACTTTCCTCAGGGGCCACACAGTGAGGGGCCGTCACGGTCAGAGGGCCAGAAAGAGTCTTGCTTCATTTAAACTGAACTTTGTGAGGAGAATATTATCAGAACAGGAGAGTGAACGTAAAATATAAAACAATGACCATACATGTGTTCCATTTTGAAGACATTTTATTGTGTGTGAATATCTCCTGTGTCGAATGGCTTGAAGAGATTTTATTTATTTATGTATTTATTTATTTATTTTAAATTTCACAATTACGTTTTATTTATTTGGGGCAAGAGGAAATGCTGATCTAATCTCTATTTAAGTATGTAATCTCAATTCAACACAATAGCTTTGGGAAAAGACACGCACGAGACACCAGGGGAAAATATAACAATAATAATAATTATGTCATGGCTCCGCTTCCAGGCTCCGAGTCCTGGTTTTGCTTTTTTTCCTCTGTTCCTTTGGCACACGGCTGGAGCCGATTAACCCCTAATCAACGGAGTACTTAAGCACCTGGACTCTTGCACCAGGTGCCAGATTGTCACCTTCTCTCTGTTCCCCAGGATCGTCACTTCCAGTTCCTTGGACTCACCCGTTGTTTCCCTTTCTTGGGGTTTTGGACTTCTCGTTCCCCCGTGGTAACTCCCGAGTCGCGTGTCTCTCCCTCTCTGTTCGGCTTCTTGTTTTCTCATGCTAGCTAGCTCATTTAACTCCCGGTTCTCATTGTTTCAGTCTCTCATGCTAGCTAGCTGGTTCTCGTGTCTCTCCCTCTCTGTTCAGCTTCTTGTTTGTGTGCTAGCTAGCTCATTTAACTCCCGGTTCTCATTGTTTCGGTCTCTCATGCTAGCTAGCTCATTTAACTCCCGGTTCGGTGACGCTTTCGGTTTGGACTTTGTTAGTTTGGTTACTGTTTTTTCATTCTGTGTTTGCTCTGTTTCTCCCGGTTCGGTGACGTTTTCCGTTGTGTGTTTTCTTGTTTAATTATTAAATCATTTATTATTATTTATTATATTGTTATGCTATTTATTTATTATATTTTCCATGAGAATTATTACTATTATAAAATGTGTCAAAAGGTATTATAAATACGTATAAATGTCCATCGTGAAGAATAAAACACAAAACTAAAACTAATCTAATGAAATATACATATTCTCATAGTGGTAATAAAAAAAAAAAATACAGCAAAAAAAAAAAGATAATGACGTGAATGGACACAAAGGTACAATAAATAAATACAATAGAAGAAATGATAGATATTAATGGAGAAATAAGTTTTTGAAAAAACTTTTGAACAGATGAGTAAAATTTGGAATAATTGACCCAAAAATAGCGTCTCATATTTTGTTGAATCAGATCAGTTCCCAAACAAAATGCATTGTCTTTTTCTATTCCCAAAATCAAAACAGTCCATACTGCACTATGGCAAACAGTTGGAGCACACACACTGTAAAATGCACTTTAAAAGATGTTTAAATTCTCTCTTTTCATATTGATATATTCATTCAGCAGTAGTTCACCTCATATAGAGCTCTGCAGTTTGGACTCTGGAACTTGACTCTAAAATTTGAGTCCCTACCAAACAATAAGTAACTGCAGCTATGTGAAAGAGTTTTTTTGTCGGTCGCATGCGAGCGAAAACACACAACAGGAAACCAGGAGAAATCCAATATTTGTTTCTTAAGACTGAAGCATGTTTTTATAGCCTGGGAGCAAAATTCAATTTACAAAAGACAACAATAACAAATTGCTTTTGGGACTTTCCTTATTTTAGCGGCTCTGGCTGAATATGCTAACCTTGCAGATGTGTGACCCAGATAACCGAAAATCCCCAGGATTTATAGTCAAATTTAATATGGCACAAAACAAGTGCAGCGATTTACTCTATTTACCACACACTAGGGCCACTGTTTCATATCCCCTGCTTCGAGAGTTTATAATACGTCTCACAGCGGCGGCCGACACTGATGCATGTTTAAAAAAACCCTGTTACTGTAGCGGGGGCGCCGCTGAGTTTTTAATGGAAAACCTTCGACGTAAATAGCTCGGGACTTTGGGGAGGATTGTGACTTATCGACTGCCTCTTGATTCAAGATGAAAACAGGCGACATTCTTGTGTCAATAAATGTTCTTTTCAGTCACGTAGAAAAAGGAGTTTAAAAGATTATGACAAATAGAACTAATAAGAGAAATTGAAAAAAAATAAAATAAAAAGGGCCACATAATACAGCACATTCTCTTCTAAATAATTTCTTAGGATCAGTAGAAAATTATTTTATTTCAAATAAATTGAATTTGACCATTATTATTATTATTAAGAGTAATAAATCATGAAACATAGGTAAATTTGGGGTTAAAAATTGAAATAATAACTACCCTTTCGATATAAAAGTTCCATATTTTCCTGTAAATAGAATATTCTAATGCACAACAATTTGATGAATATTATTATATAACTGTTTCAAAACAAAAACGATATTAAAAAAGTTGACTGTAAAATGACTTTAATATTAAATAATAATCACAGTAATTCATTTAAATTAATAAAAAGGTGTGTTACATTTATTACAGTTAAAGTAAACGTAAAATGAATACAAATTGCTTTCATGTCTTAAAATTAAATTAAACGACGTAGGTAAAATATATAGTTCAAATTTATGTTGAGACCACTCTACTTAGGCTTCAAAGAGAAATACGTAATTTAATGTCCATACAAGTGTCATACTCAGTAAATTACATATTCAGTATTGGTTGAATTTTATCACACATCTGTTGCAAATCCCAATAAAGAAAAAAGATACATTATAACTATTATTAAAATGAGGTTTAAAACTGTAAATGCACATAAATAATCAAAATTTTAATCAAAAAAATACAATTAAAAGCTAAATGAATGTGTTTTTGAAACCATCCCAGTGATTCATGCGAAAGATTCGGGTGGAAACTAACTTTGGCCAAGAATCACTTTTACAGGAAAAGTTTAAGGAAATCCAGGGGCGAGCAAAGCGCTGCCGCCATTAGCCCATTATCTCATCAATTTAGTGTCCGAAAGCAAGTGAGGACTTAATTAGGAAAGTGTCTATATTGGTAGGAATCTTGCCGAAAGCTGTCGACCTCACAAGTAATGATTCAGTCCAGCGGGTTCTTCAGCCTCTCCCCGGAGATCTGGATCACCATGCCATCCATCTTGTCGGAAAAGAAATCTTTAAATGAAGCGATGCTCCTGGTGCTGGGGAAGTAGGCGCCGCTAATGCGGGATCCATACCCGCGCAGAGTTTTTGTTGCAGGGACTCAGAGGCTCGATAGGGAAGCGTCGTTCTGGCTGAGAGAAGGAGCCAAAATGTCGCACTCTCAGGCTTGCTGACAAGAACAAATGCTCAAAGTCTGAGGATCAAAGTAGAGACATGGCATTGATAAACATCCATGGATCAATACTGTGTTCCCTGAGCCCACCGCCTGCAGTGGGGAATGAGAGCAGACCTGGCACACATCCATCATTGACCATGGGACCGAACAACAACATCATCATCATCATAATAATAATAATAATAATAATGGAAGTCTGTGGGGAGAACATGCTATACCTCAGCTTAAATGATAAAGAATTACCGCTGTCAGTCGATGACAAGGTTTTGATTAATCGAATTAATGGCATGTTTATGTCATATCTGCTACAGGTCTCCTGATCAAGAATGTGAGTTCTAGGATATTCAAACATTGTAGTGCCTGACTAGTCAATTGAAGACAGTGAGAAGAGAAGATTTGAAATCCAGTGTTTTATTGCTGAACTGTGTGTCATGATCCGCTTTTATTTTGGTCCCTTGAGTCCTGTTTTGCTTTCTCCCTCCTTTCTTCCTGTTCCTGTGGCACACGGCTGGAGCCAGTCAACCCCTGATCACCTGTGTATAACAACACCTGGACTCCAGCAAGGTGTGCCAGATGGTCTCCTCTTGTTCCCGTGGTAAACTGGCTCTCCTCGTTCATTCCTTCTCTCTCTGCGCTCGAGTTTGGTCATTTTTTTATGACTCTCTTTGAAACCATGGTGCCCGAGTTTGTGTTTTATTCCTTCCTCTGTTTCCTGGTTTGTTCTATGATTTACTATTTCTGTTCATAGTGTTTTTCCTCTGTTTGTAGACTTAAGTTTGTTTGGTGGTTCGGTTCGTTGACGCTTTCTGTTTGGACTCTTATTCGTGCCCGTGGACATCCCCGTTTGACGCTGTAATTTTGGACATTTTAGACTTCACTTTGTTTCTCCTGGTTCGGTGACTCTTTCTGTTCTGGTTTTATTGTTGTTAAAAATTGTTCCTTGCCTCCTGTAAGTTTTCTCATCACTGCACTTGGGTCCTACTCCGTGTCTTGACTCACAACACCGTGCTTCATAAATGAAATCCAAAAGTAAAGGTCAAGCACATCCACAGAGCAGTGAGGCCAGGTGCATTATTAAAAAATGTAGAATAAATACAGCAATACAGTGAAATAAATACAATAAAGCTGTCTTCAGAAATGTAGAACAAATACAGCAATACAGTGAAATAAATACAATAAAGCTGTCTTCAAACATGTCAAACAAATACAGCAATACAGTGAAATAAATACAATAAAGCTGTCTTCAAACATGTCAAACACATACAGCAATACAGTGAAATAAATACAATAAAGCTGTCTTCAAACATGTCAAACAAATACAGCAATACAGTGAAATAAAATTCTAAAATAAAGTAAGGCTGTCTCAAGAAGGCACTTAAGCTCAATATAGCAATTCAAAAATGAATAACAGAATTATAACACGCCTCTGAGGCAAAATGAAGAACCGTTGATACTCATTAATTGTGCCGTATTTTGTAATGCGTTAAATTGCGGTGTAATTAATTAATCAAATTAACGCGTTAAAATGACAGCCCTATAAATAATCTAAGTGAGTTTCCAGGTTTGTCGTGTATTTTCTGATTTATTTGCTTGTGAAAACACGTAACTATTTGTATCGCAGGAGAGTCCGAGTGCTCTGGTGCTAAGACAGATGGCACTGAACGCACTGAACTATCAAAAGGTAGAAGGTAGCAAACACTAGCTGACATTGCTAAACACTCACTGTGAGTCACTCCACCGACTATCGAGTGACCAGCATTGTAGTTCGCTGTTACATATCACACCAAACGGAAAGTAACATTGGATCGTGCACCGATGGACTGACCAGGCGTCACGAAACAGTGCCCTCATTTTTGGAGCTTCGTGCTTGGATTTGAACTAAGACACCTCCCATGACCTTTGAACCAAGAGTGCCACCTACTGAATTGTGAGAACCTTTCATTCCGTTACAGTGAAACAACTAGTGGCACAGCCAGTTAGCACTGGTGGCAGATTTACCTGAAAAAAAAATATCCGGCTGGGTTTAGAAAAAAGCTGAGGTTGGAGCTGCCGGTCCTCTTCGGACCTCTTGGCATAAATTCACACAAACTAAAATGATCCTGGAAAGATAAAGTCAACAGCTTGTAAGAGCATCTGCTGTCAATGAAAAACGTGGAGGCTTTCAGAGATCAGACGCACGACGTGCCGCTCTGACCTTCTGATCGCGGTGCAGAACCTGGGAGCGGATTCTTTCCTCGCGCTGGGATCAATTAGCAGGTTGAAATGAAATTGTCAAGTTGATTCAAAACACAGCAAGTTGTGGGAGGATATTTTAGTTTAATGTTCAGGACATAGATTTTCATTTTCTGACACTAATTTAAATTATTCAATTTTATGGTTCGGTCACAACGGACCAAACTATGGAAGTCGAAAACAAAGAACTTAATTTAAAGAAAGTTGTTGGAATGTTGTATATGCTAAATTCATTACATACTACGACATACTACGACTGCAGACGAAGTTGCTGGTGGAGTTCTACACAGCCATCATCCAGTCCATCCTCACCTCCTCTATCACTCTCTGGTGCAACAGCGCCACCTCCAGGGACAAGAGCAGACTGCAGCGCATCGTACGTTCTGCTGAGAAGGTGATGGGTTGCAGCCTGCCACCTCTTCAGGACCTGTATGTCTCCAGGACCCAGAGACGTGCAGGTCGGATCAGAGCCGACCCTTCTCACCCTGGACATGGACTGTTTGTTCCTCTTCCCTCTGGCAGGAGGCTACGGTCCATCCAGACCAGAACCTCCCGTCACAGGAACAGCTTCTTTCCCTCGGCCGCCAGACTGTTGAATTCGTGAACAGCCTTTCTTGTTTTATTTTATTTAATTTAATTTTCATTGACAGCACTTTATTCCAAAGCACTTTTCTTGTTGGTGGTATATTGTTTTTGTCCCTCACATTTCCAATCAAGTGCAACTCTTCTGTGTCTCAAGTGTGGACTTTAAACACCCTTAAAGTGTCCCACATGCCCATTGGAAGATACCATGACGTCATACGCAGTGAGCGTGCTCAGCGTTTGTAGACAAGGCCGCTAGCGGTGGAGCGTATCAGGCGAAGTTGATTTCCCACCAGAGCTGCACATGCATGACATATTTGTTTTAAGGAAGAGGTTAAGATGGAAAAGAGACAGGTTTTTGGTCACAGTATTTTGTGGCGGAATGGCTGTAACAACCATACTGAGAAACGTGCGGAGGCGGAGTCACAGCAAGGCGTGGCAGGATTCTCACCTGAGCAGTTTCACCTGAGTTCTATTCATCATTCATTTGTGGATCGGATGAATGTGACATGTTTGTTCAGACTGAAGTCACATGAGAAGATGAGATACGTATCAGATTTAGAACCACACATCCAAGAGGTCTGGGTTGGATTTGAAAAAATTATGTTGTTCAGATTGTCACGGTCGCTTCAGGCTGCACTCTGAACTTAGCCTTAAAGGGGGCCACAAACAAGGGTTTTCAGAATGTTCAGTGACCCCACACATGAAGACAAAAAAGTCTGCCACTGATCGTGGTGTGCGGCGAAAATCTCACTGATGTTCACCACACACTATTCTCTGCTCGCTGAACAAAAGTTTTATGAGCTGTAATTCAGTAAATATCAAAACATCGTCACTTCGCTTCCTGATCGGCTCTGTTTCACGTCGTAGTTCTGGTCGGGAGCGATCGGCTCTCCCAGCACTCATAAAGATTTTGGGTCCGAAATATTGAACATGTTTAATATTGACCATTGTTGGCTCCAAACATTTTTAAAGCCGATAATATCGGGACAAATTCCCTCTTAAATATTTGCGTTGTTTGTGTTGATGTTTCTGTTTAGTTTTCACTGTGAATTTGGAGAATAAGCTTCAAATAAATCAGTTGCTGGAAAACCTCGTGTCTGTGTTTACGACAAGGGAGTTACAGATTGAATTTCACTCAACTTAACTTTCATTATTATATGAATGTTTTTAATCCAGTCCCACGTCTCACAAAAACACTTAGAAGTAGCGCTTCCACACAAACGCACTGCGCATTAATGTACACTCGATGCACATGACTGTTAAAGGCACAAATGTGTTTCTCTCAGTTCTAAAAAAAGAAATCCAAGGTCTCACCCTCTCCAGTGAAAAGACGGTTACACAATGTATCTGTCCCTCTTTCTTCATGTTGGGCCCTTTCATCCAGTCCACTTGGAGAGGGAGAGCAAGTTCCCTTTTCTTCTGCTCCTCGGACTCTGTTTGATCTCCGTAATGCAGCTAATGAAGCTGGGCCTCTGGCAGGCTGCTGGCACACACACGAAAGGCGGCAGCGCTGCCATGTGACCAAGATGTCAGTTAGCCGCATAGCGCCATCCCATCTGACTCAGCAGCCAAGTCGGAAGCATCCGGGACGGCGTGGAGCCGGGGCGTAAGAATCACACTTAATGACCTGCTGTTGGAGAAAACAGCAGGTTTCTGAAATGAGGGAATCTGGGTCAGCCCGAACTCGGCGGAAAGACCGGCACAAGTGCGAGTAAAACTCCTCCAAGAGATGCCGGCAAATTTATTTCACTGTAAATTCTCAACCTGTTTGGAGAGGCGATTAATCTTGTTTTCCCCGAGAAGGAAAAAAAAAGGGAGCAGGCAATTTGTTTTGGATGATGAAGTGGAGAGGGAATATTTTTGCTGTGCAGCGTGTTCTTCATTACTCTCAGGCTGGGTCCACTCTGTCAGTCCTTTTCGTCAGAAGCAGTTTCCCCGTCAATTGCGCTTCATCACGTGTCGGCAGCAGCCCACATGAACCGATAAAAACACACGTTATTTGTCGAGTGGAACGTGGAATGCGCCAGACAGATTTGTCTGCGGAGCGCCGGGGAACGTCTGACTCAGCTGTCTTTGAGGCAAACCTCTCAAAAATGCTAATCTTTGATTTCTTGCAGATTAGTGCGACTCAAGCTGAGCTGTAGATGCAGAAACACAAGTCGCTGGCGGCCGTCCTGCTTCTGCGTCCTAAGCATATTTGATGAAAAAGAAACTTGATGCAGCGTCTTCTAAACTCCCCTCTATCACTGCTTCAAAGAGAAACATTGTGTCTGAAGAGGCCTTCATTTCCGAGGCTTGTTTAACCAATCGCTTTGTAAACGGAAATGAAATGTAAATGCGGCGCCTGCTGTGTAAGCCACTGATGATACCGTTTAAATGTGGATCAATGCTGCTGGGTTGTTTTCTGAGAGGTAACGCTGAACACTTTGGAGCGCGGGACGGAAGTTGAGCCAGCTCACGCGACAATCTTCCCTGTCCGAAAATGTCCTCACAGAACAGACGCGGTACTGTGGCATTTGGAGAACAGGTTGTGGGGCATGTCACGTCTAAGGGTGACTTCAGATTTTCAAAATATGACGTGATTTTTATCTACTGTCAGAGGCACCAAACTATGAAGATAAAAAAAAAAAATTGAAAAGCTCGAGCTTAAAGCCAGATATCTCATCATGTGATTAAACTCAGTGGAAACGTCACAACAAGTCTAGAACAGAACGCTCAATATGACAGACGTCCATCGGATGATGATGCTGTTATGTGTTTTCTTGAAGGGAAATTCCCTGAAAGAAGCATGATAACTAAAATATCCGCTGTTCGTGGAGTTCACAGAAACTGCAACTAGCAGTAAAAGTAATGGACTAAAACTCCCCCCTTTGCTTCCTTGTTGCTCTGCTGGATTACTTCCTGACTGGCAGCACTCTGTCCCAAATCAGAGTTGAAATCGTGAGCGATATTTTACTCTATAAGTGTCCGTAGCAGTTTTTGGAGTTTGACGAATTGACTCTTAACCCAAAAGAGTTTTTTCAATGAAATACACGTCTTTGATTTCACTACTTTGAAAGACTGTAGCTTGGAAACTGTTGGAAACAAGTCACTTCACTCGGCTTGTGTTTATATTACGACGTCACCAAGCGCTGGCCATGGTCAGTTGCATACAGATGTATATCTGATACACCAGTGATATTCTTCGTCATCTCTCAGGCAACAATGACACCACTGCTGTACGCACTGTTGTCGCTGCGTTGTTCCTACTGTGCAACTAAAACCACTGTTGTCTCTGTGACCATTGTCTGTCATCAAACTTTTTTGTTTGTTGCTCAGGTTGAAGTTATGGGTGTGTAAGGCAGTAACTACCAGATATGCAGATAAGCTCGCCCAAATGCCACAATGCTACCTGTCACAATTTTGCGACTTTGCCGCCCAAAGCGTCAGCACACCCTTGATATGGGGATTAGCTTACAGTGTTAGGATAATCGGGCGTAGACCATCATCGGTGGGGAAGGAACAGCGTCGGTACAAAAAAGTCAGTCCAATTTGGGCGTCAACGTGCAACATGAAATGCTGACTTCAGTGACAGTACTGGACAAACAACCTCCTGACACCAGTCATCTACCTTCTCCTGCGCCTTCTGACTCCAGCGTGAGCCTTATTCTGCGGCTCCACCACAACAGCCCCAGAACCACCAGATCCTGGGCTCAGCTGCGTCCGGTCAGATTTCATTTATATTTATTTATTATACATCAGTAAATTGACACATTATTTTTAAGCAACACTTCTACAACAGCCACAGGTGACACGAAGAAGAAGTTGCCCAACCCCAAGGCCACACTGTCAGAAGTCAGATCACTTTTATTCCGTTTTACTGAGATCACCAACATGATCCTTATAATAAAACCATTAGTCTCCACCTCTACCTTTTTGAATACCAACATTTGAGCTGTTGCAACATTGTAAAGTTCATGTGTTGAGGATGTCAGAAGAAACAAAACATTCTAAATTAATGCAACAGATCAACCTTTAAGTATTAGTTGAAAGGCAACCATCAAATGCATTTGGCGCCCCCGATTCGAATCTTCTAAATCAGTGTATAAGCGAGAGAGATGTTTGTCAGTGTGTGAATGATAGACAATATAGAGTGAGGCATCTGTGACTCACAGGGACGTTGATGCCTGCTCTCCAGAGGAACCTCAACATTGTTGTCCAGAAAGTGAATATCTGCTCACTGAAGGCATCTGATCTGAAGTTTTGTTCTGTCGAAAATGAAAGGCTCTTTGCCTTGGGAGGAAGAGTGTTGGAGCCAGGCCTGCTCGCTCTTTGTTGCCTGCCATGTCCTGCAGTCAGGCACAGATGGCGTGACAGAAAGTCTAAAGACGAGTGAGGAAACCAGAGGCTCGGACCCGGGGGCTGGCAGGGTGGCATCAGGGTGGAACTAACTCAGAAGTCACAAAGTGGACCACAACTCTGGGCCGTCTGAGATCAGCGTTAAGGGACCAGGCCAGAGTGGAGTCCTGGATGTGTTTGAAGTCTCAGTTGGTCTGTGTCTTTTGTGTGTCATTGTTCTCAGGCAGGATACATTGTATCTATCGCTGTATCTCTCTAAAACATGACAAAAATAACCTCATTACTTTGTCTAAGAGTGTGTTACAGGGGTCTCAAAAAACAGAGGCTTATGATGAAACTTATTATTGGAGTTTGTCTCCAACATCATGATGTGTTGATGTCTCAATAGAACAGTGAACTCAGTGCAGAGATGAGAAACTCAGTATTTCATGTCTCTAGTAGAAGCTGCTGGTGTCTGACAGGCTGCTCTGCCAGCTTTATTTAGGGGTTAAATGGAACCGTCTGTCTGCTGTATCTCATGTCTCTGAACAGTTGACTTGAACTATGGAGCAGTCTGGACACATTTCCTAGATGCTACTGAAGAAACGTTAGAAATCAGATGAAGAAATGATCATTTTGTCATGATTCCGTGCCATGATTTATTTTGGTCCCTTGAGTCCTGTTTTTGTTTTCTCCCTCCTTTCTTCCTGTTCCTGTGGGACACGGCTGGAGCCAGTCAACCCCTGATCACCTGTGTATCAGAACACCTGGACTCCAGCAACGTGTGCCAGATGGTCTCCTCTTGTTCCTGTGGTGAACTGGCTCTCCTCGTTCATTCTTGATTCCTGTGCGCTTGTTCGCTAAATTGACTACTCTGTCTGAAACCCTGGTGCCTGACTTAGTGTTTTGTTTCTTCCTCTGTTTCCACGTGTTTCCTGGTTTGTTTTGTGACTGTCATTGTGCTTTTGTCTCTCTGTTTCCTGATTTAAGTTTGTTTCATTCTCCCAGTTCAGTGACGCTTTCTGTTGGACTCTTATTCATGTTTATGAACCTCTGCTGGTTTGGTGACCCTTTGACTTTGGACATTCAGACTTTGTTTTGTTTCTCCTGGTTCTGTGACGCTTTCTGTTGTGGATTTAATGTTGTTAATGATTAAAACATGGTATTTGACTCGCTCCTGCCTCCTGTGACTTCCATCACTGCACTTGGGTCCCACTCCACGTCTTGACTTGTAACACATTTAGTCATATTCTATTCTCCAAATCACGATACAAACTGTCAGTCCTTTGTCTTGTGTGATGAAAAACCTTCTCACAATTCTCTCTCATAAAATGTTTGTTTTTCATGGCCTTATTGAAGATGTCACTCATACTTTGAGGCTTTAGAATTTGTTGATGGTCCCTAACTGATGGCGGCTCGTAGCATTAGCGCTGCCTCAGAGTGTGTCCGCGATCAGTGAAGCCTAATGGGGACGCGGAAGAGGACGCCGCCGCTGCCAATAGCGGTGCTCCAATATGCAACAATTTTCACCAGGGTGTTTGGCCGAGGCACCAGCGTGGTGGGACACCTGCATGTGTTGATGTGAACCAAGGCAGACACCAGAGAACTACCATGGTGAACCAAAGTCCACCACACTCTCCACAGCTATCACACGCTAGAGTCGGCTCTCAAACGTCGCGGAGCTGGAGAGCGTGATGCGCCGTCACAGTCTCGTCATGTTCACGTATACAGGTCCAATGCAGCGAGTGAGCGGCGTGCTTATCGAATTTATCGTGAGATGCAGAATTGTCATCGTGGAGATTGTTTTTGGCCGTATATTGTGTACGATAAGTTATCGCCCATCCCTAACACTTCATTGGCTGTCGTGCTGCGTTTTGTTTTCTGCATACTGAGTGTTGGAGACGTTTTGGAAACGCCAGCTTTTGTCCAATATTGTAAGTACTTTCAAGTGGTGAACGGCAAGTGCCCTTGGTCTCAGGAGTTTTGGGACACACTACACTTACACGTGACAGAGCTGAACCCAGTGTTAGGGTGAGAAATGGGACACAGCCTGACTAAATGTAAATTGGAATGGCAATTTGAATCTTCCTCTCTGTCAAGCTGCAAAACAACGTGTTTTTGTTGGTCGTGCAACACAAACTGAAGCCACTCTGACGGACCTGAGACAGGAAGCAAACACATATGCGCTTTCATTTGGATATTTTCCTTGAGCTCTGGCATTCTGAAACATGCAATGACTCAATGTCAACCCAATGTTAGATGAGCCTGATGCAGAATGCACCAAATAGAAGACTTTTCATCTCTTCAAATCATCAACATCTCTTCAAATGAAGAAGACCTGGCAGCCAGACACTTGTATTCCAGTTCTCAGTGCGAGACACAACACCGAAGGGGGCCCGATGGGTGAGTGGGTGCAACAAATGGATCATCAGGGAAAGCTTTTACTCAGCAAGTTACTCCGTTTCTCAGGTGCCACATCAATTAGACAGTTGGAGGAAGATTTCTCCCCGGTGGGTGATTGACTAAACGTTTCACGAAGCAGCTAGAAATTACAGTTCATCGGCGCCCCGACAAACACGCTGAACCACTTTATGAATGTCTTAGTTATGAGGTATTTTCTCTTTGGTTCATCTGTTTCACTAGATCGAGTCGGAAGGAGTTCAGACACACAAACAGACACATAGCACTGAAACATATGAAGGGTAGCTTGTCATGATAAAGATATTGACAAATAACCTTTCCATTGAAATTAATATTTTACTGAATCCTAAGTGTCTAACAGTTCTGGAGAGCCACAAACTAAGTATAAGTCTAGGGGGCAGAGGGCCACATATTATTAGCTGAAGGGCTGTGAATTGCCCCCAACGTCAGCCTCCATCTTAGCAACTTTGCTTGTTTAAATACAGCATTGCTATTTTGCCACTCTGGTGTGTAAAAAGGTTCAGACGTAATGTGCAGAAAAAGCGTGTTTGAAACTGCCACGCCAGGTATTGATGTGCTGATGAAGCTTCGTGAAACAGTGTCCTCATTTTCAGAGCTCAGTAGGTGGCGCTCATGGTTTAAAAATGATGTATGGTTCTTGTGAAATTGTGCCATTTAGTGGGCTTTGAAATCAAGGACACTGTTTCATGAAGCCTCACGAGCCCACCACTGACAGAAGGCGTCTTCTTCTGAATGGTTCGATGAAGATGGTTCCAGTTTTAGATGCTTGGGTGACTGTAAATGAGTGGTTGGAAACCTAAAGCCATGCACAGTAGCATATCTGCTAAGTCTACGTGCCACACTGCTATGAAGAGTAGATTCAGTGAACAATGAACACCTTCATTTCCTGCCTAACTGGAATGTTGTCGAGATAAAACTGCAATGAGTAACCGCCTAATGTCACTCTTTTTGTGAGCAAATTTTAGCAGTGTTTAAGTTGCATGCCGCACTCCTGGCTATGTCACTCTCCAAAAAAAGAAAGAAAGAAGAGAATTAACCTTTTTAAATACAGGATCCATCAATTGAAACTTCTTCGTTCTTAGCTGTCGCAGCAACAGACGACATCAAGAACATTGCATAACTACTTCAAAACATTCACTTACATATATGCAATTTGCATGTATCAACACTGAATGTACTCAAAAGACAAGTACCGTAATTTCCGGACTATAAGCCGCTACTTTTTTCTCGCGGTCTGAACCCTGCGGCTAATATATTGATTTTTACAGGGATATTCCAATCAATCGCCCACCGATTGTGAAAGGCTGAACTGGTTGTGATCTGTGAATGCCGACCACTGCCTGTCATTGCCGGTCACAAAATCCGATCACATGTGACAGCAGCCGTTCTGATGAGGCACCGCCCGCGGTTTGTGATGCGTCCGCTCCTCCCTCCCGACTCACCACTCGCTTGGCAACGGCGTGTCTAATGCGGAAGCTTTTTTCAGTCTGTCATGTCAAGTTTGCATCCTGCAGCACATGCACGTTAAAAGGCGTCAACGCCACGAATTCAATACGATATTTAACACACCAGCACTTGACGGAGCACAGTGAGTTTTCTAGTGCTCATGAACGTGAAACTGCAGGAACCAGCGGTCACTCGCGACACTCGCCGGTCTGAGCGTGACGTTCAGAACGCGAAGCATATTGCCCGAGAAATAATCATTAGTTTCACCGCGCCAGATGAGCAGCCTTTCTCAGGTGTCGTTTGAAGACGGAATCAACCGCGGCCCAATCCGCTGCAGCCTTGTGTGTGTCAGATGCAGCATTCGCGGTGAATCTGAAACGTTTGCAACCGTCCAGAGAGAGAACTTTCATGAAAGAAGTTGAAGACAGCTGCTTCAGCTGAGTGCTCTCCCTGTCTCTCGGAGCATCCCGAGTTTTTACAGTCTAATGAGCATGCTCTTTGCTGGCAAAAATATTGAGCTTCGTCACATCAAACCGATGACATCACGGGCGTTTTATGTACCTTTAAAGCGCTCAAATTGCACTGATTTCACCCGCGTGTCCGCAGCTCTGCTAACAGAGACGATCTACTGGAGGGTGGAAACAGCGCTTTCTGAACACTTTAAATGTAAATAAGATGTGAGGAGTTCGTGACTGGAGTTCAGAACATTGGCAAGATTGTTTCATGAGTCAGTCTCGACACTGGACCCCGTTTTCAAAACTAGTACGAGAGGATCGCTAGAAGTGATTCTTATGCATTTGCTGTGGCGCAGACAGCAACGGTGCACCCGCGGCTTATAGAGTGGTGCGGCTTATGTATGAACAAAATCCATTTACCTTCTTAGATTTGGTGGGTGCGGCTAATATTCCGGTGCGCTCTGTAGTCCGGAAAATACGGTAGTATGTGGCACTTTCACTAAAATGGTTATTCAAATCTAAAGATCTTAGAGCAGTACACCCTGTGGTGGCTCTGAAAATGAGGACATTGTTTCATGAAGCCTCATGAACCTATCATACTGTGTACTTCCTGAGTTGCTGCAGGATTCACAGCTGTACCGAGTTGTTGGTCCGCTTCCTTTCCTGGGAGACAATTTTATTGAGACAGTCTTACTTGGTTAAAAAAATGATTTTCTCCTGAGCTCTGAAAATGAAGACAGTGTTTCATGAAGCCTCATCAGTCTGTGACTATGCAGAAAACAGAGCAAAACAGTGGATTAGTGCATTGCATTGTATTAATTCTCTGCGATAGAAGTGAATGAAAATGCAGTTACTTTAGTTGATACATGAGTAAAATCTCATGAAGTCTTCACGGAGCAGAGGTACTTTTACAAAGCTACTGAATGACAACTCAGAGCAGAGCGCCTCGATGTTCCCCTGTGTGGCTCACCTTTGTCAATCCAGTGAGAAAATATGGATGAATATCTGCCAACACGCTGATGTGCTCGTGACGGGGCGACCCAGTTCTGCTGCACGTCGAGGCTCTTAAATAAAGCCAATATGTGGACGTGAACGGCGGCGAACAATTACGAGCCATCAGTGGGTGTGGTGTGAAAATGCTGAGCGCTGGAAGCCAAGCTGAGCCCCACAGGGCTCATTTGAAAGAACTGTAGTGCTGAGAGCAGCTCAGACGCCACACGCCGGCTCACAATGAAACATAATTACGTCTTAAAAAGTGTAGGGCAAGGAGCCCCGCAAAGTGCTGCGATAATTGCTCCTTTCCTGCATCATCATTTGAAATATTGCTTTGTGGCGTCTAATGCATGCGTGTAAATACACCCTGGTGTGCACACGCCACGTTGTGTGGAGTTATGTCCGCAATAAAGATTTGACCTGAAGGCCGGGGTCCTCAGGTCAAAACCACGTTGAAGACATGTCAGGACAAAAAAGAAGGAAAAAAATGCTGGAAAGCAAAGAGGAACATTCACAGATAAAATAAATTCTGGATTTTAATTCACATAGTAGTTCCTATATGAACTTAGTTACAGGTCAAGACGTGGAGTGGGGACCCAAGTGCAGTGGTGAAAGTCACAGGAGGCAGGAGCGAGTCAAAACACAATATTTTAATCAACAAGAAAACCACAACAGAAAGCGTCACCAAACCAGGAGAAACAAACAAACTTAAACCTGTAAACAGAGAGACAAATACACGATGAACAGAGATAGTAAAATCACAGAACAAACCAGGAAACACGCGGCAACAGAGGAAGGAACTAAAACTCTAACTCAGGCACCAGGGTTTCAGAGAGTGTAGTCAAAAATGAGCAAACTAGAGCACAGAGAGAGAACAAACAAGGAGAGCCAATTTACCACAGGAACAAGAGGAGACCATCTGGCACACGTTGCTGGAGTCCAGGTGTTGTTATACACAGGTGATCAGGGGTTGACTGGCTCCAGCCGTGTGCCACAGGAACAGGAAGAAAGGAGGGAGAAAGCAAAACAGGTTGGCTAGAGGCTTCACAAAGTAGTGTCCACAATTTCAGACCTCTTTTGGTGGCACTCTTGGTTTGTAAATTCTAGTTTTATGTGAAATGGCTGTCCATCTTGTGGGATCTGAAAGCGAGGACACTGTTTCACGAAGCCTCTTCAGCCAGTCACTACCAACAGGAAATGATAGCCATCATTTTCATCCTTATTTCTTGTTGTTTATCTAGCAGATCTCAATTTCCAGTGTAAAAAAATGTATTTTTTTTCTTGTCATGGTGATAAAGCTTCATGTTTTGAATCTAAGAGATTGCAAACAGGCCTATGGCATTGAAGAGCTCTTTGTCTTGGATGTCAACAAAATGTGCCCCTATTGCTGTCTTTAATGGACCTTCATGTGGTCGCAGCAAAACCATAATATGACACAGAATATAATCAGTCAGTTCACCATGAATTGAATTCTAAATCACTTGTTTTAACACTTTTTTTTCCTCCGTTCTTGTCTCTCAACAGCTATTTAGAGCATTGAAATAACATTTCTTTCAACACTATCTTTCTTGTTCCTCCCTACATATTCACGTTTTAACTTGTGTCAACAGGATATTCAAGACTTAATTTTTTTTTTTTACTAAGTCCCACTTTCTTTTGACTTGGCAGCTTGTATCTACAGTCACAGTATGCCATGTGGCCCCTTCTTGAATTTAAATAAACAAATGAGTCACATACTGAGCTGTGCAAATGATAAAGATGGCTCAGCAAAGAACCCTACTGAGTGGTTCCCAAAATGAGTCACTGCTTCACCATCATGACGTCAGTTATGTAATCAGCATGTGAGTCATGATGAGTTTATGTGGCTTCATGAAACAGTGTCTTTATTTTCACAGTCACTATATGGCACTCTCCACTTTAAAATCTTTAAATTCAAACAACCACTTCATTGAAACCTCACGTAGTTTCAAACCCCACACCGCCACCTACTGAGCCCTGAGAATGACGACACTGTTTCATGAAGCCCCATCAGCATCTTACATCACTTACAGTAGCTGAGTTGTTTTCTTATTCAGTCATGAGTTCAATGCATTATTCCGCAGGCATCCACTTCAAAACACATAAGCAATGAATCGATGAGAGGTGGATCACACTATCAGTCTTATAGATTATTTATCAACACCAATGTGATATCTGACAGCAGAGAAAACAAGGTTCTGGCCGGCGAGAGACGTGCTTATGGAAACACACGTGGCACGACTCCCCGGATAATGGACAGGGTTAACAGAGTGGTGTGGGTTTGATCCAGCAGTGGGAGTCGAGCAGATCAAAAATAGATCGGTAAAGATAAAGGCCTGAGGTGTATTATGATTTACTTACTTCAACTTGAGTGCGAGAAAAAGCTGCGCTCTTCTGCCTCTGTCATTTACAATTCAATGAGATCGATGGATAATCTGTTTCAGAGAGCATGAGTCAGATGAAGTGAAAACAAGTGTCACGTGTTGAAGATAAGGGTCTGCCTGTGGAATAGGAACATGCGTGGATCCATCCGGGTTCCAGGAGGTTCGAGTGAGATGAGTAAAACTGCATCTTGTGTTGGTGTATCAGGACGGAGGAAAGGCTTCAGGACGAGGTCTCATCATTTTGAGAGTTTGAGGACGTGTGTGAAAAAGGAGTACATTGACTGAAGAGGTCATTTTTCATTATTATTATTATTTTCTACTAAGATTGACAATACTGTAGTACTCAGTTTTTGACATGCTGCTGACTGGATGACTCAACTCATGAATTTGTGCATTGTGCAGATGTCGATGATGAATCACTTGTAAGTCATGAATCACACATTTCAGGTTGGTACATTGATCCTTTTTGAAGAGTTGAAGAATGTATTTTCACCTTAAGTTAATGAATTTGAGAATGTATTCAGGCTCAAGTTTGGCATTAACATTTGAAGATAAAGCACATTGTCTAAAGATTTCGTGGATGTCGGACCAGTTGGTTTGAGGACCAATCATGATGTGACATGTTTCTCCAGATCCTGCAGTTGTTTCCAGCTCATATGTTCGAGACTGAGTCACGACCGTGACCAACGAGGGGGGTGAGACCAAGATCAAGACAGAGACAAAACTGAAGCTAGAGCAAACTAGGAAAGCACTCGGAGAGTGTTCACCTCCACCAAGCAGCTTCAGTCTACAACAACACAATCTCCCAATGACAAAGTAGTTTTCAAAAGAAAATCATACTCTGAGCCGGATTAATCCCAAAATTGAAACATGTGTTCCTTGTACCATTTCACATATTTCCTGAAACATCTGTCCACAACTTATTTTAAACAGAGACAAACCTACCAAAATTGAATTGAAAATTAGTTTGTTCCAATGAAAGTCTTTCAGTTCCAACGAATGTCTAAACCACTGTTTATTGTGCAGCAAGAAATAAACGTGTCTTTATGATGAATAGATTTCTGCTTCTGTGGGTTCTAAAAAGTTGATGAAGTTTCATGAAATAGTGTCCTGATTTTCAGAAGACACCAGATGGCACTGTCTTCTGTAAAATGTTTGGACTTGTACAAGTAATTCAATGAAACCTCCTGACGTTTCTAAACCAAGTGGCCTCTAAAAAATAGGACACCGTTTCATGAAACCTCATCAACCCTCCAAACTGTTTCATGATACCTCATCACTAGTTTAATATTGACTCTGGTCTCGGTCTTAGACTTGGTCATGGTGTCGACTACACATTGAATGATTCATGAACAATATAGCAGCCAGATATACAGTGTTTCTTCACAGCATTTAAGGTCTTCATGTTGCAAGCGTTTCACAATAAGAGAGGAGCAGCTCAGATTTTGGTCAGAGTCAGCAGGAGGCAAACGTCTGACCCCACAACAGATAAGCACCCCGTTGGCCCTGCTCCGTCTTTGACATTTTCTGCTTCTGATTTCAGCACATGCTGGCAAACTAACCAGACGCTCTTTTGTATAAATGTTACATGAGTTGGTGCCGTAAACCTAATGATTCAAAATGTCACGACTGGAAAGGTTTAGTTTGAAAGAGCAGAGCCAGGGAGGAGAAAAGTCACCCCGTGTTTTTCTTGTGCGATTGCAGTGTCCCTGAGTGTGTTTCTATCGTCCGGCACCAGAGGCCAGGTCAGCACTTCTGCACAGACGGAGCTGAGGTGCACTGACCCAGTGACCCGGCACCGAAACAACAACCGTGGTTCAAGTGTCCTTGTGAGATAGTGAATCAGCCTGGAGAACCTGGAGCTGCCAAAGGAGTTAGGAGAGTCGACCAACAGCCTTAATTCATCCGAGCAGCAACCTGGAGGAGCCACACAC
The DNA here is from genome assembly GCF_027744825.2 of Synchiropus splendidus. Lineage (NCBI taxonomy): Eukaryota > Metazoa > Chordata > Actinopteri > Syngnathiformes > Callionymidae > Synchiropus > Synchiropus splendidus. The sequence continues at coordinate 31,440,247 of NC_071338.1, forward strand.
CCCGCTGCTCCGCGACGCATACAGAACTGTTTGCTAAGCACAAAGACTTTGTGCAGACAGAAACATAAACAGAAGGGAAGTTAACTTCCGCTGGACCTTTGTAGGGCTTGACATTTGGAGCAGCAGGAGTCTTTTCACACCTTGTCTTCCAGGGCGGATGTTCAAAGATCCCTTCGGATCGTGGACCAACATTACCATCATGTAGAAATGTAAACAATGGCCTGAACTGAAACAATGTGAAGGTTATGAACAATAGCTAGAGTGGCATGTTGATATATTTTTGATGTTAGTCAGTTATTAAATTGTCAATTACAATTTACTGCCACTTTATCTGTGTGTTTTAAAGAAGATAAATAAATAAATAGAACATGTCACATTCTTTTCAAATATCTTGTTGAGAGTCAGTGAAAGCTGAACATTTATTATTATTATTATTATTATTATTATTATTATTATAAGATGGTTGCTGTTTTGGCTTTGTTTTTGTCTCAGTTGCAAAAGTATAGAAAAAGCATAAAATATAAAGCATAAAACGATGGTTATTTTTATTTTATTTTTATCTTAAAGACAACAAAATAATAACAGAACTAGAAGTAAAAGAACTAATTGTGAGAAAAATACATGCTGAAATTGATATAAAAAAAACAATCAGCATCCTCATTGTTATGTAGAAATTTTGTTAAATCATATAGCAAGAGAGATGCATTTTTAAAAAGTAATTCAGAATTCATTGGGACAAATACGTGGAAAAGAAGAAATATAGTGGTACTTCGGTTCTCGACCACAATCCGTTCCAGACGGCCGTTCGAGAAGCGATTTGTTCAAAATCTGAATCGATTTTTCCCATTACAATGAATGGAAAAAGAAATGATGCGTTCCAAGCCTTAAAATAGTCTTTTGTAGGAGTGAATGTAGAGTGTCTGCTGCAGGTGGCTGTTCCTCTATGTGTGTGGCCGCTGCATGTGGGAGGGGTTGCCGAGTGAGTGAGGTCTCTCCAGAAGGGAAGAGGTGCCCGGTGCGTGTCCAGCTCTGAATGTGCGCTTCTGTGCAGTTTGGCTGTGACAAAGTCATAAACCAAGTCACGCTCTGTCCCAGACTGGCCTCATCCCTGTCCCAGCTCCAGCCCACAACAGGACATCAAACCCTGGAGTGAGCGCTCCAGCACCTCCCCTGTGACACTCTACCACGGTCCAGTGCGGAGGCAGGAAAGGTTTTACACCTTAATATGAAGAAGAAACAGTCAGTAAATGGAGCTAACACAACATCGTGGATCAGCTGATCAGTCTGCGCACGTTATGTTTCTTCCGTCTTTTTTCGGGGGCGTTCCAGTTCAGGATTTTCGTTCGAAATCCGAAGCAAAAAAATCTCAACATTTTTGTTCAAATTCGGAGACATTCAAACACAGAGTCACCACTGTACATGATGTTCAAGATATAATAGTTGTTTGGTCATCACACAACTTACTTATCGTTTTCCTTGGTCTGTGATGCAGATAGCAGCTTTTGGTGGAGGATCAACAAGCGTCGACCAGAAACTGAGAACAACAGCACCTCTGAAACATGTGAGGGGCATCAGCTTCAGAACCAGCTCATAGGATCCAGTCTTTGAGCACTCCATTGAAAAGGTTAAAGGTTTGATCACTTTAAATCAGAGTTCCAAACACTCACTGAAGGTGGATGTTTTCTCTGATGAAAGAAAATTATTCAACCTTGACTGACAAAGCCGTTACCAAACCTCACCCCCCAGTTCTCGTCGGCTCTCTCCGGCTTACCACAAAGCACTGCGTCTGGCTGGCTCTCCCTGAAAGCAGAGAGAGTCTGGAGGAACTAGCTGTGGAGGCGGAGCAAGGGAGCGTTCGAGTCAGAAGTGAAAGAAGAGGCAAGAAAAGAAGTTAGAAAAGCAGATAAGAGTGCAGTAAAAGGATATTGGTACCTCCGGGGACAGCAAAATGGGAACACATGATGGGAAAAATGGAATCCAATACAGCCACTTCGAAATTTTGGAGGAACATGGCGTGATTGATTTGATCTTCATTGAGATTTCTCACTGAATGAGACGCTTTTGTCTGGTATTGATGCACTGATTAAACCAACAATGTGTGGCTATAATGGGGATTTCAAACTGACTGCAAATGAATACCATTGTACAGTATCACAACTGATTTTCAATGACTTGCGTCACTGCTCTTCTGCTCAGAGAAACCCAGTATTTCTCTCTGTCAATGCATTTTATGTTCCGTCTAATGAGACTGATGGTGTTAGAACGTGGGAACTGAATTAAAGTCATCGAAGTTCCTCTGACACTCATGAGCAGCGCCGAACTCTTCCCCATTTCTGGGTCATGTACACACCTCCAAAACAATATTTCTGTGCAACAGATTTGTCATAATGCATGCAGACGCAGTGAATGAATAATGTGTGTGCCTTTGGTCGCGGCTCCTTCTCTGATACGTGGTGTTATAGTGATACAAATCCATCTTCCACTATGAGGAGAGAGTGTGGAGCTGGGAGCCGCGGCATATTGGCTTCCACCTTTTAATATTAATGTCTTTTTTCCAGCTCTGTGCCTTTGAACATTCGCAAGTTTAGGCGATACCGCCGTGTGATGTGGATCCGAGAGTCAAGTGGAGAGTTGTTTTCAAAGATTATTTACATTGGAATGTATGGGCATTCATTCATTATTTCACTTGTCTCTTTTATTTAAAAAATGAATACAAAAAAAAAAAAATTCTCCATGGATATTTAAATAAAATAAATAACTTTAAATTATTTAACTTATTTAACTTTAAATTAAATAAATAACTAATAAAAAAAATACTGCTTAAAAAGTAATGCAGAAGCTACTGTTATATATTTCATCTTTATTTTGTAATACTTCAGATTCAACAGCGATTCAACATATTTTTACTTATTTTTATTTTTATTTTTTGGGTCGACCTTTATCAGCTGCAGAAACATTTGATTCATGTTTGAAGTGTCAAGATGCAAGGTGGAGGTGTGAGGTGAGCATGTGTTGATGAGTGTGAATAGAAGTGGCGAACAGGAAGTAGATTTATATTGATTCTGTAAAATTTCGAATGATAATTTTGCTGTATTCCAGAATCATTTATTTAAACAACTTTTGAATGGATGTGATGCAACATGTCGTCACAGGAAACGTTTCATTAGCTCGGCTGGGTTTGTGGTCTTGAATGTGAGTCCAAAATTTGCTCCGAGACATATTTGCTTTGTTTCCTATTTAGATTTTCACATAGACAGAACGGGCGACACAGAGACCTCTCCCTCCCCTCCTCTCATGTAGAGTTCTCTCAATCACAGTCCAGTATTATCATCCGCACTTTCAGAGTTCCGTCGTCACACTTCAGGATGCATGTGCCACTTTCATTTTCCCTGGGCCCCGTGACTGCTACGCCACAGAGCCGGCGCTGATGCTTTCTTTCACTCTTTGTCCACTGTCCGCAAGTGCCCAAACCCTCCAGGGGCAAAGAACCAGTTCCTGGCTTCCACCGGCTTGACTTGACTGCATGCTCTGGGGGAAAAAAAAAACACTGAGGATACGTGTGACGTTGCCTTGCTCAGGGACACATCTGGAGCGGGGTTCAAAGCTGTGACCTCTCAGTTACATGCCGTCCACTGTACCATCTGAGCGGTGCCTCGCCCTGACAGCCCAAGCTCCTCATCTGTGCAGTGCCATGGGGACAAAAGATCAGGGAGGCAGGTGGAGGTCGACGTGGGAAGCCATGGCACCGGGGTCAACATGCAGCAAGTACAGATCCCAAAGTGTCTTCAGTGCATCTTACCATGTGAAGAATTGCTGTGTATGTTCATTTCAAGGAAATAAATCCATCTGTATAAAAAGCTTGTAGATTTTATAGTCATTGCAAATGTGCACAAGGGAAGTTCACAGTTCGACCTTCGTTTCTGAGCTTCATTGTTTCAGTGAATACAAGTCGAGATTCATTTCTGTGACTCACATGGATGAGCAGCTTAAAATGAGTCAAAGGTGACTATTGTTCAGAAGTGTCTGTAAATGCTCGGCCAAATTGAGGGAGAACATTTTCAAGGTGGTGAGGCTAATGACTCAAAAGTGGTCAATCGACTCGGTCATTTATGACCAGAACACACTCAAACTGAAAGGATAACAATGATGGCAGATGAGGCCATGATCTATGGAAGGCTTGGGAGGCATCCAAGAGAGAAGATCAGGTGGAGAAGCTTGAAGTTTGGACAGTTCTAGACCAAGGACGTTGGAGAAGAGGGTCATGGATGAGGTGGATGGCAGGGGAGGATGATCACGAGAGGTTCAGGTGGAGGACTTGATGGAGAAGAGAGGGAAGCAGAACAGGTAAGGTCCACTGGCTTCCAAGGCCTTCAGGTAACTAGGAGGCATCCAAGACAGAAGATGTGGAGAAGCGTGGAGTTTGGACAGTACTAGACCAAGAACGTTGGAGAAGAGGGTCATGGATGAGATGGATGGCAGGGGAGGATGATCACGAGAGGTTCAGGCCAAGGACTTGATGGAGAAGAGAGGGAAGCAGAACAGGTAAGGTTCACTGGCTTCCGAGGCCTTCAGGTAACTAGGAGGCATCCAAGACAGAAGATGTGGAGAAGCGTGGAGTTTGGACAGAATTGGACCAAGAACGTTGGAGAAGAGGGTCATGGATGAGGTGGATGGCAGGGGAGGATGATCACAAGAGGATCAGGTGGAGGACTTGATGGAGAAGAGAGGGAAGCAGAACAGGTAAGGTTCACTGGCTTCCGAGGCCTTCAGGTAACTAGGAGGCATCCAAGACAGAAGATGTGGAGAAGCGTGGAGTTTGGACAGTACTAGACCAAGAACGTTGGAGAAGAGGGTCATGGATGAGATGGATGGCAGGGGAGGATGATCACGAGAGGTTCAGGCCGAGAACTTGATGGAGAAGAGAGGGAAGCAGAACAGATAAGGTCCACTGGCTTCCGAGGCCTTCAGGTAACTACGAGGCATCCAAGACAGAAGATGTGGAGAAGCGTGGAGTTTGGACAGTACTAGACCAAGAACGTTGGAGAAGAGGGTCATGGATGAGATGGATGGCAGGGGAGGATGATCACAAGAGGATCAGGTGGAGGACTTGATGGAGAAGATAAGGAAGCAGAACAGATAAGGTCCACTGGCTTCCAAGGCCTTCAGGTAACTGGGCTTGAGATCTTTGAAGGCGATATTGAGGGTGACTTCCTCTGTTTTCTTGTCTCTGCTCATTATTGAAATATTCATCAGCACATTTTTGTAATTCCGGATGGCAGCCAAGACCAGAGGAGGCAGAATAATAAGTTGAAATGGAACCAATTCTATTAGAAACTAGCCAAGAATTCCGTGCTTCTTCTGCACGGAGCAGGAAAACTCCTGGACACAGGATGAAAATGAGAAGGATCCCTCGCCAGATCAGATGCGCCCCGAGACATTACATGTAATTGTGTTATTATGTATGTCTTCGAGGTGCAGTCAGACTGGTGAAATTCCAAAATGTAAATGTATGGTAAGCAGATGGACCTTTTCTCCCACTCATCTCTATAATACATGTTGGCTTTCAAGCAACCTCGCGGCCCTCAATTTGGCCGCTGGTCAAGATAAATCATGGAGAAAGATGGATTTCTTTGAAGCTTAAACAAAGCAACCACCTACGGGAGTTATCTATAGGTGCAGTTGGATCATACCGACACCTTCTTGAAATTATCCACCGTCTTACAGCTGAGGCAGTCGGCCAAACGCCGCCCTCATTGCCACGCCAACGTGGAGATGTAATCCCTCTCCCTCAGCCTTAATCTGCTCTTCCGCTTCCTCCTTTCCTGGTTTGGCTTGGGAGTCTCCAAAGCAAAACGCACACAACTTTGGATTTCAATTGTAAAAACACAGTTGTGATGAAGTTTACAGGGATCCAGTGTGCCATCAGTTTGATCTGTGAATGGACATCGGAACGAAGGAGCTCACACAACAGCAAGCAAGTCTCCATTCATCACTTTACTCCTCCTGATTCCTTCCTCTACTCTTCAGCTCGGGGCGGAATAGAACAAGCCCAGTTATTCAAGTTCATATGAGTAGCTTTACTGTATACGGTATACAGAGGCAGGATTGCTAGGCTACTGTGGACCATGTATTTATTCATGTATTTTTCACTGTAAATGATCTTCATTAATAGTGTCTGGTTTTATTGAAGGTCAGAGCTGCCAGCAGGTGAAACATATTTTTTTTGGATCAGTATCACGATAGGCGCGATTTCATTATGATATCACGTTTAGTTTAATTCATGATACTTGTCACATTATTTCATGACAGTATTGCGTTCTTTCATGATAATATAGTATAGTATAGTATCGTACTATTTCTTGATTCTTTTGTTACAGCACGTCTTGATAGTATCACACTAATTCATGGTAATTACCATGTTATTTCATAATACTGCACATTATTGCACGATAGTATCTGATTTTTTTCATGAGTATCACGGTAGATCAAGATGGTGTGATTATTATTTTTCATGGAACATATTTTTTGGATCAGTATCACGATAGGCACGATTTCATGATGGTATCACATTTAGTTTAATTCATGATACTTGTCACATTATTTCATGACAGTATTGCTTTCTTTCATGATAGTATAGTATAGTATAGTATCGTACTATTTCTTGATTCTTTTGTTACAGAACGTCTTGATAGTATCACACTAATTCATGGTAATTACCATGTTATTTCATAATACTGCACATTATTGCACGATAGTATCACGTTAGATCAAGATGGTGTGATTATTATTTTTCATGGTACATATTTTTTGGATCAGTATCACGATAGGTGTGATTTCATGATGGTATAACGTTTTGTTTGTTAATTCATGATAGTTACCATTTTATTTCATGCTAATATCATGTCATTTCAAGATACTTATGACGTGAGTCCATGATGGTATTGCGTTCTTTCATGATAGTATCTCACTATTTCATGCTACTTATCGCGTTATTTCATGATAGTATTCCATGATAGTATTCCATGAGATTATTGGAATACTATCATATTATTGTGTTATTCTTGATAGTTAGCATGGTACTTCGTATTAGAATCACGTTATTTCATAATTGTATCACACTATTTCATGGTAATTATCATGTTATTTCATGAGAGTATTACGTTATTACATGATACTTATCATGGTACTTCATATTAGTATTGCTTTATTTAATGATCGTACACACTATTTCATGATAATTACAATGTTATTTCATGTTAGTATCACATTTTCTTTCTTCATAGTATTACATAATAACAATAATAATACATTCTAATTCCATCTGATATAACAATAATAGATGTTGTTTTTCAATTTATGTAAAGGTTTAATCATGGATTACAGTGAAAAAAATAATAATGATAATTTAAGTTATATTCAAAGGTAGGCACTGTGCATCACTGACACATTCAACTAAACATTTTGATGTATTAAATACTGCAGTTCAGGGTGGTGTTCATGGCTTTCTGTACAGATAAGATGAAGTTTAATTTTAGGAATTAAATTAAAATATTTGACATATTTATTGGAGGTTCAATTAGTTATTATGAAGTGCTTAATGATAAAAAAAAGTAAATTCAATTTAATGAAGATAAAAAATAAAAATAAAATAAGTGTAAGTTCATTGTGTCGTATGATCTCAGACCTGCCAGATTTATTTATTTTGGCCACAAGAGGGAGATTGTGTAGTCCATTAATATTAGCTTGCTGTCGCTTGTTGAAGTCATAGAGTTGAGGCAACATGTAACCGCCACCAGCAGCCACTGGGTCAGCCACATGCTCACCACTGGTGCGCTGCATCTTTCAGATGGATCACCTGTGTTTGGTGTCTGGAGGGAACCTCCCGGCTCCTGCTGCACTGCACTAGCAAGAGCAGCTGTAGCCTTTAGCGCTCCAACACTCGAGGAGAAATACGGCCTGTTTTACTGCTGAACATTCCTTACATCGCACATCAAACCTCCGCGTTTAATAGCTCTATTGCTAATACATTAAACTGCCTCCTTTTTCTATAAAAGGTGTTAAGGCCATATATTTCTGCGCTTTAATGCGCACTTTTATGACTTGGTCAGCAACTTAAGGAGAAATAAACTCACGCGCTCATAACCATCTACATTTGAATCAGTTTGAATGCAGCGGCGCGTGTAATTAAATGGCCGCCATGCTTTTTTAAATCTATTCTGCATGAAATACAGTGAGCGTTTAATGTAATGGGCACCCACACAGCTCAAACACGGCGGAGCAGCACTCGAGAGCCAGGAGGACCCGGAGAAGGCGGAGGTTACGGGTTCACCTGGGTCAAGTGTGGCACCGGGTTTATTTAGAAATGGCACTTCATGTACCAGAGGACCTCGTAGGGCAGGAGTTCTCGGATTTAAATATCGGTTCAGGAGGCCAGGAGAGTCTGAGTCATGTACCAGAAACATCTTGCTGCCTTTATCATCTATCCATCAATACATCCATCCATCCATCTGTCCATCCATCCATTCACCTATCATCTATCCATCTATACATCCATCCATCCATCCATCCATTTACCTATCATCTATCCATCTATACATCCATCCATCCATCCATCCATTTACCTATCATCTATCCATCTATACATCCATCCATCCATCCATCCATTTACCTATCATCTATCCATCAATACATCCATCCATCCATCCATCCATTCACCTATCATCTATCCATCTATACATCCATCCATCCATCCATTTACCAATCATCTATCCATTGACACATCCATCCATCCATCTATCATCTATCCATCCATCCATTCATCCATCCATTTGCCTATCATCCTTCCATTGATCTATCCATCCATCCCTCCATCCATTCACCTATCATCTATCCATTGACACATCCATCCATCCATCCATCCATCTATCATCTATCCATCCATCCGTCCATCCAATTGCCTATCATCCTTCCATTGATCTATCCATCCATCCCTCCATCCATTCACCTATCATCTATCCATCCATCCATCCATCCATCCATCCATTTACCAATCATCTATCCATTGACACATCCATCCATCCATCTATCATCTATCCATCCATCCATTCATCCATCCATTTGCCTATCATCCTTCCATTGATCTATCCATCCATCCCTCCATCCATTCACCTATCATCTATCCATCCATCCATCCATCCATTCAGCGGCATCTTGGTATTTAAACAAGCCAATCTGCCTCTACAGTGCCTGAAATATACCGTCAGGATGTTACAGTCAATGAAGCGTTTGAGGGGCTTCCAATACCATTCCACACCTTACATGTAGAATGAAAGGAGTGCCATCCCATGGCTTACCCAACCACACTTATATGTTACATGCCGCAGAAGGAGGCACATGTGCATCTATTGAAAACTTATCACGACAACATGTAACGCTGAAGGCTGCCTTCGGTGTCAGTATAGGACGCAAAAGTCCACTGTCCCAACGTCACTATATCACACCATGGGAATGAGAATGTGTTGAGGAAATACAGCGTGAATTGCGGCGAGCGGTGAGGAACAACGTTACCTGTGTGTCATGGCTCCGCTTCCAGGCTCCGAGTCCTGGTTTTGCTTCTCTCCCTCTGTTCCTTTGGCACATGGCCGGAGCCGATTACCCCCTGATTACTGTCTTCAAGAACACCTGGGCTCCAGCAACGTGTGCCAGATCGTTGTGTTTGTTTCCTGCCAGTTCTCCTAGTCCCGGTGTGTTCCCATGTTTCCCTGTGATGTGTCCTCTGGTTCCTGTGTTTTTTGGACTCCTCTCGTTCCCCTGTGGTAACTCCTGGTGCTCGTGTCTCTCCCTGTGTTCGGCTCCTGCTCTGTTTGCCAGCTAGTTCATTTAACTCTTGGTTCTCATTGTTTTCAGTCTCTTATGCCAGCTAGCTCATTTAACTCCCGGTTCGGTGACGGTCCTCGTGTCTCTCCCTGTGTTCGGCTTTTATTGTTCTGTTTGCTAGCTCCTGTTGCAACTCCTGGTTCTCGTGTCTCTTGTTCGGTGAGCTATCTTATTTTGGATTTGTCTGTATTTAACTGTGGTTCCTAAGTTAGTGTCTTTGGTTTCTTGCTGTTGGCCGTGTGTTTCTTGGTTTCTTTTGTAGTTTATTCTCGGTTTCATTTGTGACTTAAGTTCATTTAACTCCCGGTTCGGTGACGCTTTCTGTTTTGACTTTGTACTCATGTTTGTGCACTTCTGTTAGTTTCGTTACTGTTTTTACACTCTGCGTTTGCTCTGTTTCTTCCCGGTTCGGTGACACTTTCTGTTTTATATTAGTTTGTTTAATTATTAAATATTCTTTAATTCCCTCCTGCCTCCTGTGCCTATAACCACTCGCACTTGGGTCCTACACCACGTCCTATACGTGGCTTTAGCTCCCTCGTCCCTTCGTACTCGTGACACTGTGAATCAGATAAACATCTGGAAAAGTTATTGCAGTAACTATACATAGCACTTGGTGACGTCATAATATACACATTAGTCGAGTGAATTAACTTCCATGTCCAACTTTGGTCTCATTGAAGTTCTCCTTTACAGTCGTGTCTTCATTTTCAGAGCCCACTAGATGGCACTTTGATCCAAAATATTCCGAATTAATCAACAATTTCAATAAATCGTTTTTTAAACCAAGGGCGCATCCTACTGAGCTCTGAGAATGAGGACACTGTTTCATGATGCTTCATCACTCCTTGACAGTTTGCCTTCATCTCTGTCAGTGTTCAAGCTACAGTCTCTTCAAAATAGTGCTGTCAAAGTTGAGTATCTCAATGAAAAAAAGGGTTTCATGCGTCACAACTGCAAAGCAAACAATTTATTTCAAGGCACTCAAGCATGCGTATACCTCCTCCACACTGTGTTCTATGTCCCATTTCAACAAAGTTTTTTGGGAAAAAAGCTTGACAACACAAATGAAGTGAAGTAAAGGTCACCACAAAGCAACTTCTCCAAATGACAAGTAATGTTGGTGGTTGAAATCTTGGGTTATGTCTGGTCGATTTTGACGCCGGTTGTGACAGGTTTCGAGCCGGCAGGTTTATTTTCCCGAGCTCGTCCTCTTTAGCAGCTATCTCCTCCTGTCGCTCCACGGTGGGGTTTCGGTCCAACCACACGGGCGATTGTTGTAGCGGGGGGAGACCACCCGCTGTTCTGTTCCCAGGGGAAATATCTTTCCTCCTATTGGAACACAATTTCTGGTTCATTGATGGATTTGGGCCCAGCTTTTCTTCTCTCCCTTTCCACTCAGAGAAGATGCATTAGAGAGCAGATTTTGGGCCGTACTTTTTCGGAAGGTTTGTGATCTGCGCGTGCGATTTACCAAACGCGAGTGTTTGCTATAATAGAAAGCACTTGACTGTATTATTGAGCTTCTACACATCAGCGATCCTCAGCACAACTCATTCCACCATCCCAGCTCTGTTTTTCAACCGCTCTTGAGCAACTGACTTTCCTGAACTCAGTTTACTTTCAAAGGAAAGTTGAGCCACTTTACAGCGCTCCAGTCAATCCCGCCTTCAATGTATTGATCAGCCAGTTTTGGCACCGTCAGTGAACGGCGTGCGGATTAGCAGAGAGCCGGTGCGTTTGTCTATTGTTTTTGTTTTCTTTTTTCGCCCCTTTGATTGGTCAGGACGCTCTTCAACATTGAACAGGAGGGAGAGGGCAGTGCTACTGACACACGCAGTTCAGTCGACATGAATTGGAGGGACAGAGAGAGAGGCGGTGCAGCAGTGGAGACAGGCAACATGGTGCCACGGATTCTGCGACAAATGGCGTGAATAGTGGAGAAAGTTCGGACTGTTTGAAGATGTATTGTTGCCGTATCAAGGAGGTTCAACTGAGACACCAAATATTATACATCATCAAATATGTGTTTCAACAAGCATGTTTTTCAATGGCAGCGTAGTTGTTCAAGTTGTTTAATATCCATTGAATTTAACATATAGGCATCAACACCTCCTTCATCATGCACTAGTCAGGGATGACTTTGGCTTTAAGATGAAGCAGCATCATTTTGTAAAATATATTTAATACCTCCTACCAAAAAACTCCTACATATTTTTGTCTACTTTCATTTTTTACTTATATTCACAACTATAACTAAATTTCATGTTGCTATGTTTTGCATATCATAATTATTTCTCTGGCAAATATGGTTATTCATCTATTTAAACAAGGTAAATACCTGAAGATCTGTTTGGGAACTGAAACTCTTTATAGCGAGCTACAGGACATATACATATTACATTTAAAAAAAAAAGAAAAAGCAAAAAGAAAATCCTCAATTACAAATGAAACACTCAATACAGAAAAACATGGCTAAAACAAAGATTTTAATAAAATAATATAAGCCTCGGATAAAACCATGAAAAACACAAAATGATGAGCATGGAAAAAAAAATGATGCTCAAGTCGTATTAAAAACCAACGCAAAGAAACAAAGTGAGTTTCGCTTGAATTTAAAGTGCTCAAGTGACTGTGCAGCTCTCACATCTGGAGGGAGTCCGTTCCATAGATGGGCACCAGACACAGAAAAAAACCTACTACAGTGAACTTGTGACTTTTCATACACGGAGGAAAAAATGTTATTTGTTGCAGCTGATTTTGACCAAGGTAAAGTTGTCAAATTCATCGTTCACATTTCGACGGTTCCGATCTCACGTATCGACTCTTATTGTCTGTTCTTGAGTAGAGTCACTCCATCTTCCCTTGAGTTTACTCAGTCACCAGCTCCGACTCCACGACTCCTCAAGGACTCAACCATCCAGCGGTCATTTCCATCACACTCACTGTAACCATAGAGCGTCTGTCTCTTGTATTACAAAAGACAAAACACAACGGCGCATCTCAGGACATCTCCTGGGCGAGGCACCCATGGCATGGCCAGTTGGGAGGAAGCCCCAGGGCAGACCCAGGACATGATTGACTCTGTTTCTGACTTGGGAACACTTCTGTATTCCCACAGAAGAACTAGAGAACTAGAAGTCTGGGCCTCTTCGCTGCGACGCCCTCAGATGATTGAAATACACTCTCACATGAGGTCGTGTGTCCAGTCTGTCCTAGCGTGAGTCCCGGCGATGAAACGCCTCTACTCCTGTGAACTCTGAAACTCAGAGCGCCTATACAGCGCAGAGGGCGCTGTGAATTCCAAATTGGGAAACACTGACATTAAAAAATGATGACGAAGTCCAGCACATGTGCAGCTGCATGCAACATTCTCTTTATAAATACCTGACCACCTGAGAAAAGTGCGCACACAGTTCATGCTATATTGCTCACGCCTGCCCCGAACAATGAAACATCATAAATATTGCATTTTCTCCCGGGGCCTTTCTTGTGAACTTTTTGGGCTAATTATTTCTCTGGAGCTTTTTGAAAAGTTTTACTTTTCCAAAGAGCCTGAATTGGATTAGCAGACATCCTACCATGACACTTGGAATCCTCCCACCGAAAGTGTCAAATATCGACCATTGTCAAGTGGATTTCTGTGACCCTGAAGTCAGTCGTTACTCATTAAAAATAAATAAATAAATAAATAAAAAGAAAGAAAGACAGCGATTGGGTCAGTTTGCATCCATGTTTTGTGCGCCAGTTTGAATGGGGGCGGAGGTCCGCGATACACGCTAGCCGCAGAAGGTGAGGCGCAATATACCGAGGAACACGTGTTCAACTTCTGACTTCTCTCAACTTTTCTTGTGTTCTAGTATCGTTCTTCGTTCTGTAGTGTAATTTTAATCTGACACAAAAATATTTAATGTAATGTTTAATGTTGTTGGCAAACTACAATGCAGACCATGCTAGCAGTGGCTATCGCAGTGCCTGCAACACTGTTCATCAAGTGTCTTCCTTTGGCGACAGGAATTCCACTGTGATGTTATTCCCACTTCTGAGGTAAATGTAATGCAGCAATAAAGTTTTGTTCATGATATTTTTGATGAGTAAAAACAACCATTTTTGTAGTCCTTCTTGTTAGTGATGGGCTGATGAAGCTTCATGACACAGTGTCCTTATTTTCATAGGTCAGTAGGGGGCGCCCCTGGTTTAAATATGAGAGGTTTCATTGACATGGTTGTTCAATGATTTCAAAAGATTTCAGCGCCACCTAGGATCTGAAAATGAGGACACTGTTTCATGAAGCCTCAGCAGCCCATCGCTGCGTGTCGCTCTCTATGTCAGAGAGAAAGCCACTTGGTAAACACAAACATTTTGATGCAATGTTGCGCAAGAGAAAAAAGTCGGGTCGCTCTAACGCACTGCAGATGACTGCAGAGAACTTCCCTGCAGAACTCCAGCTCAAGCTGTCCTTGTGAGGACACGGAGTCTGACTCAACTTGTCTTCGGTTTTATTCTCCAACTTTGCTAATTGACACAATCCATATGTGCAGGTGGCGCAGGCGCCCGCTGAGCTGTGTGGCAGCCGCCAAGGTGTCCCCAGTGAGCCGGGTGCACTTGAAGACAGCCGCGTTCAGCCGAGTGATCCAAGACTAAAATAGATGAAAACCTCAATGCTTTGTGATGGAGTGAGCACGCTCCGAGGACAGACGCTCTCACGCGTTTGCAAGGACTCTTAATCATAAATTACTACATGCATAATGAGGAAAACGCGACGTGAGACGACGCTTTGACGACAGACAAGTTGATAAAGTTTCCTAAAGTTGTGAGTGAAAGCTGCAGTTTTACAGTGGGTTCGCACCGCATTGTGCAATGTGATCTCACAACCACATGATGAAGGAGATGAAAATGAGAATGTGCTGACGGATGGAAAATTGAAGTTTAAACGGCGACAGGAAAGAGGCACAGTAACGTTCTGAGCTCCTCAAGAGCTTCATCACTGGAGACCTTCCACCCTGATGTTTAAGCTCCGGTTACGGATCATGAATCATTCTGGTTCCAAGTATTAAAATGTAATTCATCGTGAATCGTGTGTCCAACTTCTATTATTTTTTTGTTTGTTTCTGGTTTGTAATATTTGGTGATGACGCCTTCTTCTTCCCCAGTCAGTTTCCTCCCGGAATTCGAACAAATCGGATTTCGAACGAAAATCCAGAACTGGAACGCCCCCGAAAAAAGCCGGAAGAAAACATAACGTGCGCGGACCGATCAGCTGACCCACGACACGCTTTGTCATTGTGTATAACGCAGCCTGTGTATGCAGACGTGTCCCGTTAGCTCCATTTACTGACAGTTTTTTCTTCATATTGAGGTGTAAAACCTTTCCTGTCTCCACACTGGACCGTGGTAGAGTGTCACAGGGGAGGTGCTGGAGCGCTCACTCCAGGGTTTGATGTCCTGTTGTGGGCTGGAGCTGGGACAGGGATGAGGCCAGTCTGGGACAGAGCGTGACTTGGTTTATGACTTGGTCACAGCCAAACTGCACAGAAGCGCACATTCAGAGCTGGACACGCACCGGGCACCTCTTCACTTCTGGAGAGACGTCACTCACTCGGCAACCCCTCCCACATGCAGCGGCCACACACATAGAGGAACAGCCACCTGCAGCAGACACTCGACATTCACTCCTACAAAAGCCTATTTTAAGGCTTGGAACGCATTATTGCTTTTTCCATTCATTGTAATGGGAAAAATCGATTCAGATTTCGAACAAGTCGCTTCTCGAACGGCCGTCTGGAACGGATTGTGGTCGAGAACCGAGGTACCAGTGTATATACATATATATATTTTTTACATATACTGTTATTTTAGGTTTTTATTTGTTTGTTTTTGCAGTTGCACTTTATTTTAGTAAATTTTTATGAAAATATATGAAGAGATTATTTTTCATTTATCCTATATTTTTAAAGGAAGTGTTAATCTTTTTCTGCCAATGATTTATTTATTTTTCCACACTTGACTGATGACAGGCAACCTCTGAGGTTTATAGTTACCGCGCCATAGCATCCCCCACATATTATTCAATGAAATATGAGTGCTGGAAATAAATAAATAAGTATATTTACATCTTCATTCATGTAAGTGTTACTTAAATTTTAATTTCATATTTGTATTTACACACAATATTGATGCTAAATTCAAAGAAGCATCCAACATACAACTGTTCCATCTCAACACGGTCTGAGAGATCGAAGCGCAGCAGAAAGAAGAACAGTTCTTATCATCTCTGCCCATTTTTTTAGTGTACTTTCTTTTATTTTTTACAGAGTGTCAGCTTTAGTGCTGCATGAAAAGACTGGTTTATGGGCCAACATATGCTGAATCACACTCACACTTACACTGTAAGTGTAAAAGTACCATCTTGGAAAGCTCTCAACTTTCCAGGAAAGAGATTGAGAGCTTCTGCCTTGCTTTCCAGGAACTCCCTTCTCATTGCCACTTGCTTCTGTCTGTCTTTATAGACCTTCAAATTGAGGTTTCACTATTATTACTTTTTTTCACCAGTGGGAAACATAAAGACTTGTCTTGTGTGTGTTTCTACATCATGTATTTTCTCATACCGGTACGTGAATAAATATCCGAATGAAGCAGAATTTTCACATCAGGTCTGTTTACACTCAATCTACACTTGTCTGTGCATCCTGCTGATTGACAGTTCCGTTCGTGGACCAAGTCTCAGATAAGGTTCGACCTGTTGAAGGTAGTTTTATGGGACAATTCACCGATTCCTATTTTTCTTATCGCAAGCGTGGGACGTTTTATCATTCAATTTTCAGCGCTCCACAAGCGCGCTCTTTTAAAAAAGAACTTCAGGGACTCCATCGAGTCAACGGCACGAAGCGCCTTATCTGCCGTGTGCACAACGGAACGTATGTTTGCCGTACAGTGTTGCGGTTGCTGCTGACCCAAATCGCCTATTATTCAGATCATACTCCAACAGGCGGCTGAATTTTTCATCACGTCATATGGTCTTGACTGGTGGGGAAAGGCGGGCGAACGAAGAGATTAATGACTGCTTCTTGCAGCGGCTAGTTTATCACTTCCTATTAAAAATCAATCCTTTTCTCCCCCTCAATAATCATTTAAGGGGAGCCTGTACTATCGCCGTGACAATCCTATTAAGAAAACACTCTGCTGTTGGTGTGACGCAAATTTGCTACAAGTAGTCTGGCGGCTCTCCAGGCATGACTCAAGGTGACAGTGTGAACACAGAGGCACAAAGTGACTGTCCCGATCGATAGCGGTCCTGAAAGCAGCAGCTACTCTGTAATGGAACTAAATAGAAATAGTAGTTACAGAGAGAGCGTGTAGCCAGACACACACTGGCGGCTTTATAGTGAATCATAACTTTCTCGCTGTTTCCTTCAATGGCTTATCTGAGGAGTTGTGATCCGAGAAGGCCGGGTAAAGGATCAGTGCCTGAACATCTTTGAGGATGCGGTCTCCTTGATCAACAACACTCGGTTTGTTCTTCTGTTATAAGTGTCTTTTCTTCACCTATAAATGACAAAAAGGCAATGAAAAAGAACCAAATACACTCTGTTTGAAGGCCTTCCGAAATACTTCAGTCGAACACGTCCTAGTTATTGTACTGTACAGTGCTCATGATAATGACTCTAAAACAGAGGTGGGCAATTACATTTCCTAAGGAACGTAAAGAACGTTGAGAGGGGCCGTCAAACCCAAAGAAAGGAGGGCAAGAGAAAACTGAAAATAAAAAACAAGTGATGGCATCATGTTTGATTTTGAAATTACACCTTAAAATGCACAGAAAATGTTGCTTTGTTGTGTTTTATTTCATTTTAAGCCACATTCCATTTAAAGATTCTCGATGTGTCTTATATGTTTCATCATCTAATTTCAATTCTGATGTATTTGAACGGACAAGAAATACTCAGAACGGAAAAGACGGTCAAATAAGAAAAATAATCAAACCAGAACGTAGTGTTTCAGTTGCGTCATAAACAAAAAACAAACAACAAAAAACAATGCACAAGACAATTTTGTCTGTTTCATAGTTTTACTCTGACTCCAGGAGGGCCAGTCAAAGGGCTGCATTTGGCCCCCGGGCCGCACTTTGGCCAGTTATGCTCTGAATTGTGATGACGAAGTGGAATAATGGAACATGTTTTCCAAACATGAAAAAGAGTTACCATTCCATAATCCTCTGAAACACTTGAAGCACTGACAGCAAGTCAAGAAAACAAGGCGTCAAGAGGCCTCATTTTCAGAGCCCGGTGATGTTACGGCAAACATATGGAATCCTGCTCTTGAAGGTTACTTGGGATGTCCTGACACCGATAGAGGCATCTGTACTCTCACCGGCCTATTTTGCTGTACTCGTACTCGTCGCTCATGACAGCACCTGATACCTACTGCAGTGATCCCTCGCAATATTCCGAGGACTCAGTGCATCGTGGCTCTCATCATGCATCTCATGCGAGGGTGGTTGCAGGTATGTGCGCATGGAGGCGGACCTCCGCTCCGCTTCAGATCTGCTTTGTGGATTTCATTCATTTCAACATCGTAGGTTGATCCTCAAGCATAACTCTGCAATAAATGAGGGGATGCTATACATACCAAGAGACACAGTTTTTAGTCAGAGTGGAAGGAGCGCCACCCCATGGACTAACTCCCAACCTCCGTCTTTCTTTCACATGACGCACCACACATGGCGCCAGGCAGAATGTGCTCGAATTGAATGCCTTGACTGGAGCGTCACTGTGGGACACAAAAGTTCAATGTGTCGTCCTTCACAATGTGTCTATTTCTTTACAAATCAAATAGTAGATGACACTGTCCCAACACTTCGGGCTCAGCAAGATTTGTGTCCGTCACTGTAGCATCAGAAAAAAACAGGCATCATTGGCTGCACTGGTTTAATGAGAGAGACAGCCAGAGACTTGGCACGAGTCCCGCAAGTCCACACTGCCCACTGCATCCTGTGGGCTAAAGACCCAGCTCCAAAGAGCCAGTGGGACTCCCTCGGGCAATGTAGTTGTACAAGGAAACATGCCAGGCTTGGAACTGGCGCCAACAATTGTTTCTCTAAATTAGAGGGTTGGGAGACGGAAGGTGGACATGGCAAAGTGCCATCCTCATATTTGTCCTCCTTTGACCTGAAGTGCCCGTTGTGAACTGTCGGAAATCTAGTTTCCGAACACATTATTTTTAGGTTTGCATGGAGAGAAGAATTACTTCTCCGATCTTCACAGCTGTCTTTGTTTTTCCATCCAGTTGTCTTTATCTTTTAATACAGCCATTCATCTCACTGTCGAACAAAAGTAAAGCCACAACACATTTCCTCACCAGTGTGGATAAAATCACCGTCCCACTCTCACGGTGCGTTTTACGGAGCGGCAACATGTTATCTGGTGATCCAGTGATACAGTGACTTCATGGCAGCGTATGTCTGATGCTGGACTGACACTTCACGATCCTGTAATTTTGTTCATTTAATGTTTACAAAACAGCAATGGCGACTGTTGAAAAAAACATAGTTTCTACCCGACAAAAGAGCAACTGAAGCAATGTTGGTACCTCAAGCATGACGAAATAACAGCCGCAATCTAAAGAGTGTGACGTACTGAAACAAAGCTAGAAAATCGTTGGTGAAACAAACACTTTTTTATGGCTCAGAAACCGACAGTATTGGTGTAAAAATTCTCTGGAAATGCAATGATTCTCGAGCAACGTCATCTAGAGGGTTCAGAAAATGAGCACATGGTTTCATGAAGCCTCATCCACACGTCTCTAAAATCCCTCCGGGATCACATACTGCAACTAATCTCTTCCTCGATTAATAGTATTCATAGTGTTCTGAAACTCGTTCACATACATAGCAGAGCGCATGAATGAATCATTTTTATTGTTTTTTTTTTAGCTATTTTTCTGACTCCGACCTCGATTGTGGTCCTTGCTGGAGGTAATAAAAGCATTTCATTACCCTCGTATTGAGAATTGATCGTAAATCAATCCTAATTGGGATCGACTGAGGCGTTTATATTGACCTGGAGTCTCAATCTGAGTCACAAACAGACTACAACGGATGCATGTTTTTGATCCAACCAATGAGGTGCGCACACTTTCTTCAACCAGGCAGTAATCAATTTAGAGTCTAGCGTCTAGTTTCTTCAGCTGGAGCAAGATCCCGCACCCTTTTGTGGATCAGTTGAAGGGCCCTGACATCGGGGTGGTGCAACATTTTTAGGCACTTGACTGACTAGTCGATGGAACTCACAGACTTATGCATTGGAAACCAAGGCATGACTGCTCTGCTTGTGGGAACATCAAACTACTCAGAATGTCATGTTCACACTCTGTGTTACCGTTTTCGCCGTTGTATGTTCCACGTCTTCCCTTGTGCTTTTATTTTTTTACTGTCTGTCGTTTCCATTTCCTGCGCTCCCGACAGCTTGATGGCCGCGCAGCTGGAACTCATCTGATCATCTGCCTTCCATGGAATTCTACACCCGGGTTCCCGCTTGCGGGGCCAGATGGTCACATCGCATCCCAAGACTTAACCTTTGAAGTATTCTAAATTCCTGTGCGCGCTCGAACTCCTCTTCAGTTGCTTCCTTCGTTCTTTGAGCTTCCTCGTTCCTCTCTTAATTCAGATTATCTGCCGGCGTGTGAGCGTTTTAGTAGTCTCACTTTTCATTTATCGATTGATGTAGTTTTATCCTCGTGTGAGTTTCTCCACCACCTCGCAAGCTAATCTCCGAGCGTGTTTGCGTTCCCCTCGTTTTATAAGATTGACATTAATTCGCCTCACCTTTGTTACAGATTCTTCTTCAGTCCCTACATGTAGTTCCCGGTTCGTGTTCTGGTTCCGGCACCTTGCGTTCCACATTATTGTTTCTGCCCCACTATGTGTCTACGCGTCATTGTTATTAAATTGTTTAATTTAATCTCGTGCCTTCACTCGCACCTGGGTCCATCCTCAGACAGCCATGACACAGAAAGCGTTGACTTTTGTTCTGATGCCTTTGAATGCCATCACTCATGAGCCGCCAGCTCTGAATACCATTTCAATACCTCCTGCACCACCAACCCTAGACGTTGGTCGACAACAGTATATTAAAGCAACTTTGTAACTTAACTGCGCACCTTTGAGTCCACAGTTGGGTCCTGCTCAAAGCATTGACACAAACCATATTGACATTCGGCAAGTGGACTAATGTGGGATATGGAACGCAAGTGTTTTCCCTCATGCTGCACTTCTTGACAACGGTTGCTGTTAGAGTGCACTCGGGGTGGTACTTCATGTGGGCATCAGCTTGACTCACAGTGCCAACAACTTTGGCCCTGTTTTCACGGCATTTCAAGAGTGGACTGTTGAATTTGTGAACAGCCTGGTTGTTATTTTATTTGTTTATTTTATTATTATTATTGTTATTTTTATTGTATTATTATGTTTTTATTATCACTTTCCCAGTTGGTGGGCTCCCCTCTGACCATGGCAATACATTTGATTCTGATTCTGATTGTGAAGAGTTTAAACATCCCGTGGCTTCACCTTCATACTTCAACCACCTGTTTGCAAATGTATTGCTGAAGCGCTGGAGTGATGTAGAAGGGAAATAGCTGAGAGCCTAATACGATCATCGACATGCAACACTTGATAAGTGAGAATGTCTAACCATACACAATGTGACGTCTTCCACTCATGAACAAAGGAAAGTCACTTTAGTTCCAGATTCCGGAAGCTCTCGTCTTTTCACGGACTCAGGATCTTGACCTTTGATTCTTATCTGATCTTGCTTTCACTGGATTCCTTTCAGCCCGTCAGAAAGCTCCAGACGCAACTTATCGTCCCAACATTCATTAGGAATTTCATTCACCATCATCAGACATCATTACAGAAGTCGCAGCTTGTTATTAACCTCTGCATATCTGATCGTGAAATACAACATATCTGAATGGTAGGAGCAGAGATAGGGGGCCGCAGTTTAATCAGGCAGAATATGAATCACAAAACTCATCTAAAACAAAATAATAGTTTATTGTGACAGAAGACCCACGTCGCCGATCAATATCAGCCGCCGTTTCAAAAGAATCAACTGTGAAGACGACGCTGTGTCTGCTCTAATGATGTTATCTGGAAAACCGAACACGTTTGATCTGCCACGCCACAACACAGCTAGTTATTTGTTCTCATATCTGAAATGTGACAGCGTCTCCGTTATTAGTAGAGAGAGTTTCCAGGCGAGGATCAGGGAGGAAGACTTGGACCTCCAAATTCTGTCCGCCTCATGCAAGTGTGTCTTCGTGCTACCGCTGAAGCTTCTGGGTTAAATATGGAAAGTGTATCTTCTGGACTATAAGTCACTCAGGGGTGACTTGTATTTATAAAAAAAAGAACTAATGCGTTCCAAGCCTCAAAACAGTCTTTTGTAGGAGTGAATGTCGAGTGTCTGCTGCAGGTGGCTGTTCCTCTATGTGTGTGGCCGCTGCATGTGGGAGGGGTTGCCGAGTGAGTGACGTCTCTCCAGAAGTGAAGAGGTGCCCGGTGCGTGTCCAGCTCTGAATGTGCGCTTCTGTGCAGTTTGGCTGTGACAAAGTCATAAACCAAGTCACGCTCTGTCCCAGACTGGCCTCATCCCTGTCCCAGCTCCAGCCCACAACAGGACATCAAACCCTGGAGTGAGCGCTCCAGCACCTCCCCTGTGACACTCTACCACGGTCCAGTGAGGAGACAGGAAAGGTTTTACACCTCAATATGAAGAAAAAACAGTCAGTAAATGGAGCTAACGGGACACGTCTGCATACACAGGCTGCGTTATACACAATAACAAAGAGTGTCGTGGGTCAGCTGATCGATCCGTTATGTTTTTCCGGCTTTTTTCGGGGGTGTTTGAGTTCTGGATTTTCATTCAAAATCCGAAGCAAAAAAATCTCAAAAATTTTGTTGGAATTTCGGGACGTTCAAAAACTGAGGTACCACTGTAGTTTATTATATTATATTATATTTAAAAAGTATCAAACGTAATTATTTGAATAATTGAAACTCAACCCTTAAAAATAAGAGTATCAAGTAATGAGAACAGAGAATTATGTTCTTCAATGAGATGACAATGGACATTACACAGCCACCAGAAGTCTTCCAAATTAGGTGCAGAGGAGATTTTTTGAGCAGCGTGTGCTCGTCCTGATCCAGGAACATTCTTCATTAGATCAGTGAAACTGTCTCTTGACTTACAGGGAATTAGTGAAGCGTGCAAACACAAAGCAGGGCAGAAAAAAAGTAGCATATAAGGTCAGAAAGAAAACTGGCAACGCGGCACTTGGCAGCCGTGAAAAACTGACAAACCCAGTATCCAGACATTTAAAAAGAAAACACACCAGGCAGAACTCCAGACACATGATGCAGACGAAAGAGCCAGCAAAGCCCTGCGGAGATGAAGCAGGGTAAAGTAGCAAGTAGAGTGTAGCCGGACGGGTATGAGGCGCCAACACTGTTGCTTTGCATGATTGGATCCCAAACGCATCGAGACAGTCGAGGTGCATTCTGTGGTCTCCATGTCAGTCAGACGTCCGTCAGCGGACTGTTTCCGTAGAGCAAGGAGAAAAGTTGTTTTAAGGCTAAGGCCATTTACCTCATCCACTGCATTTTACTTGGATACTTTATGGATTCTTTTCTGTTTTGTGGATGACTTCATTTTCCGAACAATGAAAACACGAGACATCTGAACCTGAACCTTAGCCGTGGAGCCATGCCACTGGAATTGTCCCTCTGCAGTCAAATGTCTTCCCGCTGTGAGAGCTCACACACCGTCAGCATGACAAGAGAGTTGCTGCAATGCTCAGTTGGTGACAGCCAGACTAGTGACCGTGTTTAATTGTTGGCAAAGCAGTTCAAAAACTGATTTCAGTTGAGTTGTCTGGAACCAGTGGAGGACTAGAACATTTTTGGAGACGTTCCGAATGACTATCTTGCTCCACGAGTCAATTAAATATTGACTCTTCTTGCTGTCCCTAAACCTATTGCCATCAATGATATTTCAAATGCCGTAAAAGCTGTCCAAGTACAGTATGTAGATAAAATAAATACAGGTGAAAAGAATGAGTCTAAAGGAGCAGGAAGCAGGGTGAGACACTTGACACTCCCATGACATAATATACTGACATTGGGAAAGTGGACTTTTTCGTCCTGTCTTGACCTGGCGAAGGCAGCCTTCGCCATTGCATGTGGACGCATTAGGTTTTCAATTGAAGCAATTGTCCTGTCTTCCGTGGCATGTGCTGATGCTGTGGACGGCGCATTACGTAACATAAAGACACCTTCACCGCCGTCTTCTGCCGCTTATCTGGAGTCGGGTCGCGGAGGCAGCATTCAGAGCAAGGAAGCCCAAACTTCCCGATCTGCACAAACCTCCTCCAGCTCTTCCCGGGCGATCCCGAGGCGTTCCCAGGCCAGACAGGAGACATCATCTCTCCAGCGAGTCCTGGGTCTTCCCCGGGGTCTCCTCCCAGTAGGACATGCCCGGAACACCTCCCCAGGGAGGCGTCCATCCGGATCAGAGCCACCTCAGCTGGTTCCTCTCGATGTGGGGAACCAGCTGAGGTTGAGATTAGGAAAGCCATGGGATGGTGCTCCTTTAATTCTACATAAAATGTATCAATAAAGCCCCTCAAAAGCACCCTGTCCCATTCCTTCTCCACCGCGTGCAACGCGCAAACCTTTTTGTTTTGCTTTTTTTAACAGTATTGCAGAGTTGATGAAACTGCGTCCTAATTTTGAGAGGCCTCCAGATGGTGCTCTTAGTTTAGAACAAGTCCAAATAATTTACGGCAGACAGCGCCATCTGGTGGCCTGTGAAAATAAGTTTCATGGGTCATGAAACCTCATCGACCCATCACTAGTTGATGTCAGTCGAGTGCTGTTTTATGTTATCTGTATAAGACATTGTATGTATGAGACATTTTTCTCTGGCAGGCTATTGAGGAAAAAAGATATATTAACATTTATTTGGAGGGAAGTAACCATACATTTCAAAATGAATATTTTTCTGACTCAGTTAAATAGGCGTCTTGTGCAGACATATTTTTTGCAAAACTTGTTTCTTTTAAGTAAATTAAAAAATATATATGAATTTTTCTGAGATGTCTTGTTACACTTCTGGTTAATAATTCAGTTTTTATGTGGTTCTTAATCAACAACAGTCATTTTTAAAAATATTTTATGCGCCACTCACCAACTATCTATTACACAAATGAAGAACATAATGTGAATTATGGCGCTTGCCATTTCAGAACAGACTCACTTTGATTTAGTCTGACCTCTGCCGCATGCCTCCTCGGAGTAATGACTTTAGAAAACCTGTCCAACACTATGATCCTCTTGTCTACTACAAGTGTGACTCAGAATAATTTCCGACTGCTAAAAGTCGTTCTTACTATCCAAAGCACCGTGGCTGCGGACCAGAATGCCGCACATTAGTACAGACAGCCGACTCACATGGAAGAGAATAGTAATGCGAGGGCAGAGTATACACCAAAATAATGTCTGGCACCTTTCCTGTGAGGCTGTCACTTCTCATGAGGAAACACACCACACATCGCAGCAGGGGCGAAGCGCTATAACACTAATGCCCCAAAAAGCTTTCCCGGATTCAAAGCCTGCTCCTGAGCCAATGTGTCCACCTCGGTTCGGTGAAACTAACCTACTGGAATCTGAGATGACAATGAAAGTCAACGTCAGCTGCACAAGAACAAACTGCGAAATGGTTTTGGCGAAACTCAGAACTGGTCAATTGCTAAGACTAATTCATGATAATGTTAATGTTTTTCTACGCGGCTTATCATTTTGGCTTCTGTTGTGGCTTTTCTTTCATATAACAATTCGGACCGGGTCGTTTATTTGGCACCTGAATGCATCGCCTCTGCAAACGTGACACTCACACAGGGAACAGAAGGGAAGCGAAGCTGAACTGGAACCCAACAGAAATTATTTATAATATATATATTAATATATTATTTAATTAATATATATAATATATATTTCCAGATGTGTTTTGTGTCTGTGATGTTCAATTGCATGAAAACACTGTCAATTTGTCATGTCTTTTTTTTCTATATATATATATATATATATATATATATATATATATATATATATATATATATATATATATATATATATAATAAAAATATTTCCCCCTCAAATTCAGCCTTATATAGCAGCAAATAAAGTACAATGGTACCTCGGTTCTCGACCACAATCCGTTCCAGATGGTCGTTCAAGAAGCGATTTGTTCGAAATCTGAATGGATTTTTCCCATGACAATGAATGGAAAAAGCAATAATGCGTTCCAAGCCTTAAAACAGTCTTTTGTAGGAGTGAATGTCGAGTGTCTGCTGCAGGTGGCTGTTCCTCTATGTGTGTGGCCGCTGCATGTGGGAGGGGTTGCCGAGTGAGTGACGTCTCTCCAGAAGTGAAGAGGTGCCCGGTGCGTGTCCAGCTCTGAATGTGCGCTTCTGTGCAGTTTGGCTGTGACAAAGTCATAAACCAAGTCACGCTCTGTCCCAGACTCACCTCATCCCAGCGCAGAGCCATGAGGTGCCAAGTAACATCATTATGGTGCAGCATGATGGCGAAGTGTTTGATTGAATTATTTTTCACTCATTTATTTGGAGTTTTTGAGAAGATTGTGAAGCTGGATTAAGTAAATGAGGCCACGGATCTCTTGTCAACTAAGAAGTTGTCATGATTCTGCTTTTATTTTGGTCCCTTGAGTCTTGTGTTTTCTCCCTCCTTTCTTCCTGTTCCTGTGGCACACGGCTGGAGCCAATCCACCCCTGATCACCTGTGTATAACAACACCTGGACTCCAGCAACGTGTGCCAGATTGTTCGCTTCATTTGCTCCAACTGGTTATTTGCTCTGTTGGTTCCTATCTGCCGTCATACATTTATCTGTCGTTTAAATTATCTTCTCTTCAGTTATTTCTAAACCCTGGTGTTCTGAGTTTTTGTAGTTTGACTCCCTGTGTTCTCCCTGCTCCGCGTGGCTTCTTGGTTTTCTCTCTATTTTCTCTGACTCCCTACTCGTGCGTTCGTTTTGACAACCTCCATAGTTTCCTTTGTTTTATTGCTCATTGTGTGTTTGCTCTCCTGTTACAGACTCTTCTTGCATTCTTTCTCCCAGTTCGGTGACGCTTTTCATTTGGACTCATTCCGTTGTGGACTCTTCCCTGTTTTGGTGACGCTCTGGATTTGTTTTCTGTTTTCTACTCCCAGTTCGGAGACGCCTTTTGTTATGTATATTTGTATCTTGTCATTAAATTATTGTATTGACTCGCTCCTGTGACTCTTTCAACACTGCACTTGGGTCCCACCCCGCGTTTAGAACAGAAGTCTTCATTTAGAATTGACTTGAGTCTAGTTCTGAGGATTTCTCTACCGGTAGTTTCTCCTTGGTGCAGTCACAGAATCTTTCAACCCTGACACTGCAATAAAGGAGTTAAAATCAATACACACAGTAAATATATTGGCATCGGTTTACATTGACTTTTGACGTCCTGTTTAGAAAACTCCAGTCGGACCCTCAATGATAATGATTCAGGCTACCAATAATGAGTCTTTCCATAAGTCACTGGGCAGGAAATTGTCGGTCCATTTGAGTATCAGAGTGTGGAGGTAAATAAGGTCAGACAAGGAGAGAATTTGACTCATAAATCCACCCGAGGTCAATAGTCATTTGGACTGTAGGTGTCATTCATCACACAGAATTGATGACCAAACTTGGCCAGAAAAATAAAGATGTTTTGACGCTGATGAAAGCGCTGAGATCCATGCAGACTAATTACAAGAAAAAACGGTAATTACAGGCGCGGCAGTGACCCGCGCTCCACAAAGACGCGGGAATCGAGCGGCTGCACGGCCGCAACCATCATTTTTCTTTATTGTAATTTCTTTGTGCATCATTTGTCACGCGCTGGAATCTATTCTGAGCGGAAGGCTTTCATTAAGTCGTCCAATAATGAGTCTGTTTCCAAAGGGGGCGTTTTCCAATACCGTCGCCACGGGAAAGACTCCAATACCGATCTGATCCACTTGTCTGTGAGATGGAATCACGGGTGTGATGACGGAGCATCGCCGCGGACCTGTGTTCCACCTCGCTGTTGACGTCTGAGGCTAAGTTTCATCTGAAATTCAGACACATTCGCAGTCGGAGGGGGGCGGTCAATATATGAATGCCTGAAGGGCTGCTGACATGCGGAGTCAGGAGGTCACCTTGTCGCTGTGAAAGCAAAACTCAGACTCATGTTAATGGCAAAAGCACTTGCCAAGAAGGCAATTAGACCGGTGCAGTGTTCGAGGAAGGGAAGAGACCATCCTGCTGCTTCGTAAACACCGTAACCCGTTCAAGACTGCTGGGCAGGTGCGCTTGTTTGGGATTCATGGTGTTTGAAAACGGAGGGCTTTTGTCCCTCTTACCAACAAATGTGGCAGTTTTTGAACACAACAGTAAGCTTTTAACAAAAAAAATCAATTTTTGAATTTTGTCTACGGTGTCTTCAGTGTTGTTTGTGTCCTGCAAGTTCCCACTGGGGGTCCAAAAACTTTGCATGGGAATAGTCCCTCCTTGTCCCTCCCTCTGGTCTGTGGTCCAGCCTCACCAAGATTTTTCCTCTAGTGGCCCCCAAGCAAAAGAGTTAAAGACCCCAGAATCAAAACATGATTAGTTTTACGACATGGTAACAACTCTATAACAACAAGAATAGTCAACGTCAGATGATGAATTTCCTACCATTAGAATGTGTCATGATCCTGCTTTTATTTTGTCTTTTGAGTCCTGGTTTTGTTTACCTCCCGTTCTTCCTGTTTCTTTGGCACACGGCTGGAGCCAATCTACCTCTGATCACCCTGATGAGAAAAACACTTGGACTCTGGATTCTTCTTGTTCCCCGTGGTAACTCCTGGTTCTCGTGGCTCTCCTTGTTTGGTCTCTCGTTCTGTTCGCTAGCTTACTTTCCTGGTTCTTGTGGCTCTCTTGGTTTGGTCTCTCGTTCTGTGAGCTAGCTTACTTTCCTCGTTCTCGTGGCTCTCCTTGTTTGGTCTCTCGTTCTGTGAGCTAGCTTACTTTCCTCGTTCTTGTGGCTCTCCTTGTTTGGTCTCTCGTTCTGTGAGCTAGCTTACTTTCCTGGTTCTCGTGGCTCTCCTTGTTTGGTCTCTCGTTCTGTTAGCTAGCTTACTTTCCTGGTTCTCGTGGCGCTCCTTGTTTGGTCTCTCGTTCTGTTCGCTAGCTTACTTTTTTGATTACTGTGTTAAACCCTGGTGCCTGAGTTCAGTGTTTTGTTTCCCCCAGTTTCCATGCATTTCCTGTTCTCTTTTGTAGTTTATTCTCAGTTCGTTGTACATTCAGCTTTTGCTTAGTTTCTCCCAGTTCGGTGACGCTTTCTGTTGTGTTTTTGTTGTTTGTTTAATTATGAAATATCATTTCTTACTCGCTCCTGCCTCACTGTAACTTTCACCACTCGCACTTGGGTCCAGCTCCACGTCCTCAACACGTGGCTTTCGCTCCTCGTTCCCTTGACTCGTGACAGAATGAACTGTATTGCAAACAACTTTCACTGCAATAGAAGGCTGCAAAGAAATATCTATTTTTCGACGCAAGACTTGAGACGGGGTTCATGAGAATTTCATTATTTTATTTTTCAGAAAACCATAATGGCTAAATAATATAATAACTGTGCAAACAACCCCTTTTTATTCAGCCACAAAAGGAGAATTTTAAATATTTTATAACTCACACAAACTTCTTATGAAAAATGATTTCAAAACATTTTACTGTTTGTGTCTGATTGTCTGCCACTGGGGAAAATGAAAACAAAAAAAGAAATACAACACATACACATGGGTTCAATTGTCGATGGATTAATGCAAAATATTCCAGAGCACCTGTAGTAAAACTCAAGAGAAATAGATGACAAAAGATCCTGCCGAGCAAAGGCCACTGGTTTTATGAACACTCCTCCTTAAATATTGCTGAAGCTTTAGCAGGAAGAAGCCACAGGCATATTAGATATTAAGGCCTTGGGTTCTTAAAAATATCTCTAACCTTAGAGTTTTTGGGGAGTGACAAACTGGGTGCCGCTGTAAAAAGGTCAAGGTCATTTTCAAATCGACCTTAGGGATATTCTCTCCTAGACCAATGAAGGTGCTTCACGCAACCACATCCTGGTTACTGGATCTCCATCCAGCTTCTGCCTCTAATCCAGAGGTGGACAGTCCAATTTCCTAAAGGGCCACATTAGAAGCTGTAACGCTTACGAGCGCCCATCATGCCAAAAGAAAGACAGCGATGACTTCAAAGCATGATGGAAAAATATCCCAAATACAGTGGTACCTCGGTTTTTGAACGTCCCGGAATTCCATATATATATGTGTGTGTGTCCAAAATAAATAAATATCAGATAAATACTATCAAAAAATACAAATTATAATAAATAATAACAATAATTATAAAATATATATGGCCACATTTTTAGAAAAATAATCTGTAGCCCTTGCTGTGCCCTAAATCTAAACCAGAAACCACACTGTATAATGTTATTACAAACAGCACAGTTACACCTTTTAGTACTTTAGAAACCCTGTAATGAGGTGTCATGCAGTGCAATACATTTTGATGTCATGCAAGTATGCCAACAATCCAGCACAGATGAGACTTTTATATAAGATTCAACCACATATTTATGTAATTATAGGGCTAGAGTTATTATTTGTTATTATTATTATTACTTTTTTACTTAATATCAATGTTGAAATGGTATAAAGAGAGTTTCCCATCTTGGGATTTATTGTAGATCATATACATTTTAATTGTATATTTCATATTATTATTATTATTGTTGTTGTTGTATTTTCAAACGTCATGGAAGATTCCTACAGAAGAAGTGAAATAACGTTCAATAACAAACAGAATGTCATTGATACCTAGTTGGAAAGTGCCTGTCTTTTAATGGCCTAAATCGCCGGTGCTCTCAAACTAACAAGGGCACTTCTTCCAAAGCAGCAGTGGTTGCAGCCACATGCGACGCTAGCGACGCTCCCTCTCAGCGTCTCTTCGCGAGACACAAGTCGGCTCGCATTTTCCATATGTCAGTAAAGCAAATCAGCCATTAAGCTCCTCATTCTTATCAGTTGTTTATAGGATCAGAAGGATGAGCGTGTTATTGGCGGGTGGTTCCCTGCAGCACTTCCTGTCTTTTATCGCAGCGCTATCTCTGTATCTGGTGTCAAACTGGCTGTCATCAAGGAGTCCTCTCTCATTTCCTTCGCGCCGAGCTATCACTGCCGATTAACGCACAAACGCACCGAGACTTTTGGCTGATCTTATCCGGGTCGTCCTCTGAATGGCGCCCAAGAAAAACTACAACAGATAAGAGATCTGCCATAACTTAATTAGCTTTTTATCACACAATGCAATTACGAAATTGTCGTGCGCGGGGAACTTTGAAGGAGCCAACACTAACAAAGTGGTCAGCGCCAGCGGGAGAGCGATGGCGCGTCGCACCGCCTCAGTATCTCAGCATCCAGGCTAAGTGCGGCTTATTTAGCATCCGTTGAGTAATGGAAGTCCAATAGCAAACCTAGCGTTCAGGGGGCTGGAGCAGCCACCCAGATGGTGATAAGAAAGATGAATGGTGTTGTCTGAGCGGCTGGCGTACGATCGCTGCCTGTGCTGCCCAAATTTGTCGCCTATCTCCAGCATCTGTTTCCCAGCCGAGCCGGGTGAAGCACAAGGACGAGGTGTCACATGAATAAGTCCGGAAAGAGGAGCCAGAGGGTGAAAGACACTCGGACACTCGGAGGGACACGTGATCGCGACTCTTCGTTTCATAGCTGCCGTATCGAAGGTATCGAAGGCTCTTATGCATTATGAATGATCATGTATGGGACCGTATGACAATGATTCATAAGTATAATAAGTAGTCGACCGATCATCGAGTAATAAAGACTCAAGAAACCACGCTGTATAATGTTATTACAAACAATACAGTTACACCTTTTAGCACTTTAGAAACCCTGCTATGAAGTGTCATGCTCTATTATAAATATTCATAACATGAAGGTTATGCAGTGCAAGTTTGATGTCATGGGACTATGCCAACAATCCATCACAGATGAGACTTTTAGATAAAGTTCCAAGTACCACATATCTTATTTATTTATGTAATCATAGGGCTAGAGTTATTATTTGTTATTATTATTATTTATTTATTTTCATCTTAATATCAATGTTGAAATGGTATAAAGAGATCACTCATGGAGTTTCCCAGCTTGGGACTTTGTGTAGTTCATTCATATACATTTTCCTTTTTTTGTATATTTCATATTATTATTATTATTATTATTACGGTTGTTGTTGTTGTTATTATTATTATATTTTAATATTGAAACAGATGAAACAAAAGCAATTTAATTGATTATTTCATTGAAAAAATATATGTACTGAAAAATAATATATATACTGAAATATATATAATATATAATAATAATATTTCCTATGTCAAATTTAAATATAAAATATTAAATATTTGGCTTTTTTCAGGGTCACTGAAAAAGCAGAAAATAGGATGATATTTGGTTTACAAAAAAATGTCAAAACAAATAAATAATTAAAGCAGTAAAATGATTCACTAAAACACTTAATATTTTGTTCATTTATTAAGTCAATAATTAATGTATTTGTTGCCAGAACCTTATTTATGAAGATGAACAGCAGCATGAATAATACCAGCTGCCAACCATGATGGAGTGACTTAGTTACTTGTGATAACTGTGTATGTGTTATGTATGTGTGGAAAAGCAAAGTGTTAATGAAAATATTTGTATATTTTCGTGACGTAATAATTTATTCATTCCAGTCGACATTTGACTGATCAATTATTAAGACCAAACAGTATTCAGTGTTTATGTTCCACCTGCATCGAATGCCAAATGCCACTCTCGCGCGACGTCCGGTTCTCGTCTTGAAGTTCAGGCTCATCTTGTCTCGCATGAAGACCATGTTTCCGGCGAGCAGATGTTTATTTAAAAGAAATGTTTGCTTGTTTAATATTTCATCTGAAGATAAATATTGAATGGCCGACGGTGACACAGGTTGAAAAGCTATAAATAAATCAGAAGGTTAAGTCGGGGTCGGGGACACGCTGAATATGGAGATGCTTTTTGGGAGTGTGCTCAGAATTTGCATGGAAATTGCATTTGGGTGTGTGATGTGAGCTCGCTGCTGTGTTATCAGGTTTGTAATCTGCACACATCAGAAGCGAACGCTGCCTCCCAACATGATCTAAACCAACAGTCCGGTCCGGTGCGGTCCGGTCCAGTCGCTCCCAGCCTTCGGTCCAGACAACAGCCTCGCTCGCCGCCGTATTCATGTATTCACTGGGCTTGAAAGGAACATCTGTTCCTCCACAGGTAATATGGAGATGAAACACGGAGTCGCCCGGTGGCCAGTGAGCAACGTTTATTCCTGATTCTGCAGTTGCTCCCCGAAGCTGCGGCGGAGAACACGGTCCGCCATTGATTTACATGTTACCACAGTGTGGCGTTTGTTGACAGAATTTCAATGTGTCTGCTTATACAAGGGCGAAGAGGAAAGAAGCAGAGAGCTCACTTCATGATGCTGACAGGGACAAGAGTGAAGAGAGTGGTCATGAGAGGGAAGTGGTCGTAATGTTTTGGCGCAGCTGGCAGCTTATGAGGCTACAGAGACAAGTAGGTGGTGCTCTAGGTTTAGGTCAGATCTGGGGTCAATGGATGCAGCAGAGACCCAAGTAGGGCGACCCCTAGTGGAGAAGCTAAAGTTTTCTTACTTGACTTATATTTATAAATATATAAACACTTCATATAAAAGCAACACTAAAAAGAGGGTTTAAGTGAAGGCAAGTTTTCGTACTGCTCATCTGTTTCCCCTTCACAGTTTATTGCTGACGTAAAACTATTACACAGATGAATATGAAATATGATGATGTCAGCAATCCGAGCACAAGGTGTAAAACAGTGATTCTTAACCATGGTTGGGCCGCGAGCGCCCCCTAGAGGGCCGCAAAGTTTTTTTGTTTCACACCTCTGGGCCGTGAGACGCTCAGTTTTAACCCATGAGCCACGTATGGTGGCAGTAGTGAGTCACTGAACTGACTTGACTGAAATCTGTGATAGTTACCAACTATGGAGAAGTTCTTGAATAGAAAACAATGATAAAGAAAATGATGGCGCCCCCTACAGTAAACACTGTTCATGAAAGCACCTGTTGGAGCAGTTTTGAAAATACTTTCATTGACACTTTACTCATGTCTTCTTTAGTTTATATTGTGAAAAATGCATATATTATTCTTATTTCATGATATTTAGACATTGTTTTAATGCATTTATTTTATTCATGACCGTGAATAAAATCTGCTACAGTTTTTGCCAATTTTCTCCACAGTTTGGATCAAGTGTATTTTTTTCTTTAGTACATTTCTTGAATATGACTTGCACCTGCTTCTGGTTGGAATTTCTGATGACAAATATATTTGCGATGAGCACCTGGTTTCATGTCATTTCACAAGGCTTTGGTTTGTTTACATGTGACATGGTCATGGAACACAAATGAAATCAAGAGTTGTGAGTCAGTTGGACCCCTTGAATGGGCCCCGAGACCATTTGCTGTGGAAAGGTCGGGCCCCGAGATCGGAAAGTTTAAGAACCGCTGAGGTAAAATGCAGCTGAAAATTTATCATGAGATGAAGAAGATGATGATGAGGATGATTCACAACTGAATCTAAAAATGCACAACAAATAAAAATACTACAAGATAAGAACACAGTAATGATGATGAATGCTATTTTTGAATTTAATAAAATATGATTATTACTTGTAATTACCACTGAATGAATAGCAACAATGCAAAAAATGAATAACCGAAAATGAAAAAAACAGAACACATATAATGACATTTGAAATAAAGTGTAACAAATAAATTATGCAAAAATGTAAATGATATTAATAATACATACTTTGAGATTATTGACAGCCATAATACATGTAATAATACATTTCACACAGAAAATGAATGTTCAGTGCTCATAGCAGGAGAAATATGAGACAAGAAAAACATGCACCAAATAACATCCAATAGAGCTGAGAAAGACGACGGATTCCCTTCTTACATGAAGGTCTAAGTCGAGACGGTCAGGTGTCACCCAACTGTGCAGGGTAACCAGGATGTTTTTTGTGTCCCCAGAGGCCTGGAGGGGAAGTGCCGCTTTTAGCACGAAACATTAGGAAGAGAGGAGGAATTATTTATGGACCGTCTTAAAATGTGGCTTCATTCAGCTGCACTTACACGAAGATGAAAGTCTGGAAAATGTGCCAGCAGAAGTTCTGAATGTGCTGAAAATAGAAATAACCTTGAAGGAGCTAAATGACACAGCTGTCTGATGTTTTTGTCATTCGCTGCTTTCATTATGACACAAGAGCATTATTTCTTCTTTTCTTTATTTCTTCTTATTTGTGTTTTTTTGTTTGTTTTGTTTTGATTATTATTGTTTTTCATTTTTTGAAGTTGTTTTTATTATGTTTTATTCTTTAGTTTTCAAGTTTGCTTTTATTTTATTATACTTTTCAGTTTTTTGTTTTTTTTGTTTTGTTTTGTTTTTGTGGTATGAGGTACCAAAAATATGAAATAAATTCTTTTAACTATTTTATTGAAGTCAATGTCTCCTTCAATTTTCAATCAGTTGGTAGTGATGTGCTGACGACGCTTCATGAAACAGTGTCAGAACTAGGTACCGCTCTTGGTTTAAAATGTGAAGTTCCATTGAAATGGTTGTTTACATCCAAACTCTTTAGAGGAGAGAATTCCATCTGGTGGGCTCCAGAGGTGAGGACACTGTTTCATGAAGCTTCATCAGCCCATCACTATCCATGGGAGCTTGTGAAGGGTTTGGTGCTGCTAGCCAGGAAACAAGTGGGCTGCTGGTTCAAATCCAGTTTGAGGAAATCCTACAACTGTACCTCCACCAGACACTCCGTTTTCCTCCCACAGTCCCTCAAAAAAATCAAGAGGCTTTCTTCCCTTTTTATCTCCCTGGTTTACTTGCATTCATTTGCTTTCTGCACGAGTTTAACTGGCTCCTCCTCTGAGAGCGCAAGGCCGTGGTCATTTCAACGCCGCACCAGTTTGATTTATTTCACTTCATCATATTTCAAAAAATTAAAACGTCATTACTGACTAAGTTTAACAAAATCCTTTTCTATTTTCTGTTTAAAAGCACATTTCGTGCTCTAATCTCTGTGTCTGTAGAACCCTAAAATGAAAAGAATCCACACAAATGACTCATGTTTTCACAGCAGTTTCACAAAAACAGAACACCTGCTCAGGAACTAAGGAACACAAACGCAGAATAATCCTGACAGTATCAGCCACGTTGCTCCCAGAAGCTCAGACCAGAGGAAGCTGGAAGAAGAAGCTGTGCTCTGCCTGGACTCTCTTTGTCCGCGGCGCCGTTATCTCGCATCGGAACGTCGCCACTGTTCTAATTAAAGCGCGAGTCCTGCTGATAATGGATAATTGTCCCGCTGCCACCGGCAAGAGGCAGAGCTTTGTCTGGGATTGATCTTCGCAGTATGAAGATGTCATAGGTGACATCAGCAGCCCCGGATTGATCGCAGCGCCATGATAACAATGCCTCTCCTCCCACAGTTAAGTGTGCATTAAAAGCTCGGCCATTTTTCTTCGGACATTCCGGAGGTCAGTACACACCTCAGAGGCTGGACACTGTACCGTATTGACCCGGGGGGAGTCTATAAGTGGCCCTATCGATAAGCGCCGCTCCTGCTGCATGAAGAATGCATTTGAAAACCTCACTCTGGGAGACGTTTGTGTGGCTGGTTTGGATTCCCAGTCTCATCATGCGGATGCGAATAATTCGACTTCAGCGTCCGTATGTCATGTTTGCCTGAGAAGTGACCCAGGTGCAGATGACTGCAGGCTGACAGAAGGCACGGACACGAGATTAAATTGATACATTTCATACAAAATTTCACAATAAATACAGACGACGAAGACAGGAACTGAAGGCGCCGGAGTCAAAACGCAAACCGGGAAATACACAGAGGGACTGGCAAAAAATCTGCAACGAAAGAGAGGTGAATTAGATTCAACCTTCAAAAACAGGGAGAACTCAAACACACTCGCATATAAACTCACGAGGAAAAGCGCTACGTGGAGGAGAAACACTCAAACTGACATGAAGGGAAAAATCTACACAATCGATAAATGAAAAGTGAGTTTAACAACATTCACACGCCGTCTGGCTAAAGAATTGAGGAGATGAAAACAGAAGCGGAGCAAGCGGAACTCAGGAAGCGGATGAAGAGAAATGCAAGCGCACGCAGGAATCTAGAAAATTCAGAGGAACAAAGAGGAACGTTAGTCTCAGGAGATTTACCGAATGACAGGAAGTGACCATCTAGCAGTCTGGAGCTTGTGAGGTGATATCCACAGAGGAGTTGATGACAGGATGAGGTCCAGCTGCGCTGCCATTAAGTTAGAAGGGACAAAGCAAAAGGAAACTACAGGAGGTTAACCAAATAAAAGCACGCAGAACAGACAAAGAATAAGAGCACAGAGTGCGGAACATGACACCATACTTCTCTTCGTGACCGTTTTTTTCCGTACTGCATTTTTTTGTTTGTTTGTTTGTTTTATCCATTTATTTTTATTCAAATACATTTTCTTTGGTTTCATTGACTTCAATGTGACCACATCTTTTTTTCCAGTTTATATAGGGCCTCCACCTCTTTTTTTTTTTAGTCACCATTTTTTCATTCTGATTTCGGAAATTAAAGCTCATCCTTTATTTTTGTGAGAACTTAAAGCACTTTTGTTCTGTCCTTTGTGTCTCTATTTTCAAAGATATGCAATATGTGTTTCATATCCATATTCATATTCTGTTTATTAATATACTGTTTTTTTATTTGCTTGTTTGTTCTTTTTATAGCTTTTTTCTTGAATTTTTTTCCTGCTGCATTTTTTCTTTGTTTGAACTGTTTAGCTTCCCCAAAACATTACATTTTTCGTTCATCTTTTATTATTTTTTTATGTTGTATTTATGTATTACTAAACATTTTTCATTTTATTTACATTTTGACATTATGGCATTTTTTGTCCGACACTATTTGTCGTTCCTTGTAGAGCTGTAAAATATACCATTTGACTTTTCAATGTGACCACGTCTTTTTTTCCAGTTTATATAGGGTTTTCACCTCTTTTTTTGAAGTCACCATTTTTTCTGATTTCGGAAATAAAAGCTCATCCTTTCTTTTTGTGAGAACTTTCAGCACTTTTGTTCTGTCCTTTGTGTCTCTATTTTCAAAGATTATGTGTTTCATATCCACATTTATATTCTGTGTATTTACTGTTTGCTTGTTTGTTAGTTTTTTTTTTTTCCTTGTATTTTTTTCCTGCTCCATTTTTTCTTTGTTTGAACTGTTTAGCTTCCCCAAAACATTACATTTTTAGTTCATCTTTTTTTTAATTGGAATTTTTTTTTATTGTACTTTTTTTATATTGTATTAATGTATTATGAAATATTTTACATTTAATTTTGTTCATTTTATTTTCATTTATTTTTAATATATATATATTTTTCTCTGCTCTGCCTACAGTGGACTCAAATAAAATGAATCAAATATCAAATAAAGTCTCTCCTACAAGTCCATCAGCTGATATTTAAAGTAGTTTCGCTCTCTACAGGGTGTTTTTGTTTGTTTATAATATACAAATATCAACATGCAACTGCTTCTTTACAATCATCTTGAAGTGCTTCTTCACGTTGAACTTGAATATGATCCGATAAACACGTGCGGCGTTGACCAGCACCTGCTGCTTCGCTTCTCCACTCCGCGTTCGCTGTCTTTGCCCAGGCATTATTCATCGTCGCTGGTTCTTACAGTGGAAGAAAGCAGGGTGTCATTTACGGGGCGGGGACCGGAGGCGAGGTCTGTCTGTGAAGGAGCATGTTGGGGATGGAACCAGCCTTTTTGTAATCTGCCTGACATTTATCAGTGGTGCCGCTCTAATGGGGATGTCATTGGAGGAGGAGAGCAAGTGTCTCGCTGGGCCTCAGCAGAGGTGTCATGATGGAGATGGAGAGCCGTGTAAAGATTAGCCCTATCTCCAAATGAGACCTCCAGTCATTTTAGGAAAAAAAAAGGGGGAAATTGTGTTTCTTAATTTGTGTCCTATTTATCACGTTGCACCGAAGCCCTCATCCAGGGCCGCGTTGCCGGCGGCTGGCTGGTTGGCTGGTGAGTAATGTGGATGACTGCCGGCGCTGTGACTGTGATTTTCTCCAGCAACATTCCTCTGACAGATTACACATCAACAACAGGATCATTTAAATACAGACCTGGACCTCCTGAGGAGATGAGAGTCCTCCTATCACCATCAAATATGGAGGGAAGAGTGTGGCACCACAGCTACCAAACACACCTGGCTGTTAGCCATGAGAGGTCAGTGACTGAAATACGTTTGATGTTCACCAGTTTTCATTCTTTCTGAACAAGCAACACTCATTCAACTCCATTCTCTTTACGGTGAGGTTTTAAAGGAAGGGACTCAAGTGGGTGGAGCTAAGGAGTGAAGATGAAAAAGGAGGAGAACATGGAGACAAGAAGAAATAGCTGGGAAGCAAACTGGATAACAACATGGACAATGGGTGACTGACTCGTGAGGGGCTGATGAGGCTTCGTGAAACAGTGGCACATTTTCAGAGCTCAGTCGGTGGCGCTCTGAGTCAAAGAGTGATGTGAGTTTTCATTGATACGACTGTTTCAATCTAAAAAACTTAAAGTAGACAGCGCCATCTTGTGGAAAATGAAGACACTGTTGCATGAAGCCTCATCTGCCCATCACTGGTTTTGCTACATATAAATTCATGCTCAGAATGATGGTCTTCTGTGTACCAACTGCAAAAATATTTATAATTCTCTTGATAAAATAAAATAAAAAATAAATAAATAAATAACAAAAAATAAAGTAAAAATAAACTCCACCCACTTCAGTAAGTGCTGTTTTCAAAGTACCATCAAAGTGGTAGATGGAAAGTGGGAAGTGGCCCTCGGAGCAGACAAATGAAGACACTGTTTCATGACGCCTCATCAGCCCACTGGTTTTGCTACATATAAATTCATGTTCAGCCTGGCACTTGATATAATATAAAATAAAATCAATTATTATTATTATTATTCATAATAATCATATCTATAATTTTCTTCATAAAATATTTTTTTTTAAAAATAAAGTAAAAATAAACTCCACCCACTTCGGTAAGCGCTGTTTTGAAAGTACCATCAAAGCGGTACATGGAAAGTGGGAAGTACCTTTGCTGAAGCTGGATGCTATGGGGGTTAACTAGGAGGAGAAAAGGCAAATTCGTCTGCAAATGAGTCCAAGGAAGCTGAGGCGAGTCAGAGAGTTAAAGTCAGAAAGTCCTTTTTCCCTCCAGACAGATCCCGACAATCCGACAGCAGGTTCATGGCACGACTACTTTTTAAAGGACAGTAGGCATGAAACACTGCCACATTTTCAGAACTCAGTAGGTGGCGCTCACGGTTTAAAGTGACGCAAGGTTTCATTGAAATTGTTGTTCAAATCCAAGATTTTAGAGCAGCGAGTGCCACAGATCTAATTGATGGAAAGAAAGACTGTCTTTGCGCGTGGCAAGATTGATAGATTTTTTTTTTCATTGTAACTTTTTTCTGTTCAGCCTTTCTTTGTTTTAACTGTTTGGCTTCCCCAATACATGAAATTAGTCCATCCTTTATTATTATTTTTTTAAATCCTATGAAATATTTATCAAATGTATTATTAAACATTTTACATTTTATTTAGTTTCACTTTTTTTTAATTATTTATTGTCCTGCACTATTTGTCATTCGTAAAGAGCTGCAAAAATAGCTGTAAAATATACCATTTGACTTTTAAATTTTTGTTCCGTTTTAGTGGCATTTATCTATGTATTTCTATCTATGTGCTTACAGTTTATATATGTCACATTTTAGGAATTTTCTGTTTCATTTTATTTCTTTATTTTAATTAAATCAATTTATTTGGTCATTATTGCTTTATTTCTCCATTGTTTTTATTATATCTTTTTTCCCCAGAAGCCTTACGCCAGAGCTCTGCCTGCAGTGGACTCCAAAAAAAGTGAACCCTCTGCTCGTACACGTCCGTCAGCTGATATTTAAAATATTTTCGCAGGTTATCAGAAATTTCAAATATCAACATGCAACTCCCTCTTTACAATCATCTTGAAGTGTTTCTTCATATTGAAAGACAAAGAAATACTGTCTTTGTGCGTGTTGGTAGCGACGGTGACCCGAAAAGTTGACCATTTGGAACCCTCAAGGCCTTCTACACCTATGGGGAGCGACATAAGAAACTAAATTACATCTAAAAAAATGACTTCCTGATCATGTTTTTAATGAACTTGACTCATTTCCATTCCATAACAAATAGTTTTAAATTGACCAACATGAGTTCTCGCATCTGCACATCTGAGTCCATCGCCTCTGTCTGTTTTTTAATATCCCAAATATTATTGTTGCAGATGCTGGCCATGACCAACCCACTATTTTATTGTCTGGAGTTCAGTCAACAACAAACACATCTATTTAGCCGGTCTCTGAAGAAAACAAACCAAGGCGAATGTTGTTTCTCTGCAGCGCTTTCACAGAAATCAAGCTCAGTGTTGACGTGACATGTCAGGAGAGATCCGCTCAAGCAGATTCACTCTAGCAGGCGGCGGGCTTCAAAATTGAAGTGACAACTCCATGTGTGTTGAAAAGGTTTCAAGCCGCATGAAAATTCGCCTCGCTGAATGGACACACACACACGGCGG
Source organism: Synchiropus splendidus (assembly GCF_027744825.2). NCBI lineage: Eukaryota > Metazoa > Chordata > Actinopteri > Syngnathiformes > Callionymidae > Synchiropus > Synchiropus splendidus. The sequence goes on from NC_071338.1 coordinate 31,482,074, forward strand.
ATATGGAGAGGATGACAATAGAGGGGGAAAATGAAGTTTTGATGAGTTTGGGGATCACTTTCCGAGATGTCACCGCGTCGGCATCCTGGACCGCAACGACAAGAGAAAACACTCCAAACAAGATGTAAATTGACACACAGCTTCTTTGTTTGTTTCCAGTAGATGTTCCGCGCATCAACCTGCCTGAAACTTTCCTGCTCTGGTTCCCGGAGACACATCATCCCTCGACTCAGCTTAAGACCCTGTCTAGACGCGCACGGCAACATTTCCTCCTGCAGGTTTAAAACCTCCTGATGTGGATGATGCTGAGACCGGAGTCATGGAGAGACTTAAAGATGGCTTTTCTATTTCAGCCCAGATTCTCTGGAGAGGTTTCCGATGAACACCACGGTGGGTCAAGAGCATGTGGTACGGACAAAAGCAGGACAGGGTCTGAGCTAAACCTTTCCCTGGATTCAGTGTCATGCGGCACTTGTCTCTGCCGCGTGTGGCCCCTTCACTGTAGCGACGGTGATGTCTCTGAGAGCCGGTGGAGCGCACCAGCTCACCATCTGTCACTGCGTCCCACCTATCCTCACCACTCTCTCTGGCATATCTGGAGCATGGCCAGCAGTGTGTTTAACGTGTTAAAATATTTTACTTTAATTTAATTTAATTTAACACTGTGCTCTCCAGACAACAGGGAACCTTTGTCAGTGCAGGAGTTCCTGCTCCACTGATCCCACTGATGCACAAGACACGTGGCAGCTAGGATGAGAACAACAACAACAAACATGGAGGAATCATCCCTGAACAGAAGCAAACAAAAGCATCTGTTTGCTTTGGTTCAGGGAGGTTTTTCACTACACAATGTCCAGGGTTTCCACCACTCTGAAAGGACTTAAATTCTTATCACATTGAAATTGTTATCCAAATATTTTCAAGACATGAAAAGAGCTTTAGTTTAAATAAGGTGATATATAAACTTGAATATAGACACCATGGTGATTTATTGTGCTATTGTCAAACTGATGCAGAATAAACAATATTTTGTTGTTTAAATGTATGTGTGGCTCCATCATTTTATTTAGTAATATACCAAATTCATTCACATTGAATAATGTGACTTCTTGTGGCAAATATTCTGATACAATTAAACTGCGATTAATTGAGATTAATTCATCACAAATTCTCTGATTAGATTAATATTTTTAATGGAATCCCACCCCTAAAAAAGTGTTATTGTAGTGAACATGCTTCCAACTCATTTGTCCTTCAGGTTCTTAGTCTGCAGCCGGGCCATAGAAGGTCATATCCAAGGTCAAGGTCAAGTTTATTTATTGAGCCCATTAGCACAGATACAGCTGACCAAACAATGTCGGCAGATATCATTTTGATAAAAAAAGATAGTTATAGAAATAAATCAAGTATTAAAATCTTGTCTGTAAAAAATGAAAGTGCTGTGGTGTCGGTACAGATCCAGGAGGGAAGCAGTACCAGAGTCGGGGACCAGCCACAGAAAAGGCTCGGCAACCTTGGCTCTGCAGGTGTAGTGCAGCCATACATAAAAGACCATGTGGATTATTGGCAGCCAGAACCACTGCGACGTTCCAAAGTAAGAAGCAGTAAACCATTTCAGCGTTTGTTTGTTCGTTAATCTGATCCACTGGTGACATTCTTCCTCGTCGCTCAAGCAACGTTCATTAGGATGATGACCGCACCCCGCTATTCGTGCTTGCTGGTGATGGGCAGATGAGGTATCATGAAACGGTATCGCAGGGTTGATGAAACAGTGTGCTAATCCCTAAAGGTCACTAGATGCCGCTGTGGGTTTAGAGATGATGTGAGGTTTCATTGAAGTTGTGGTTCAGTCCTGACATTTTACAGCAGACAGTGCCATCTGATGGCCTCTGACAATCAGGACACTGTTTCATGAAACCTCATCAGCCCTTCAATACTGTGTCATCGAACCTCAGCTAGCCATCATTAGCATCTGATATGTCCATTTATTTCATGTATTATTATTATTATTATTATTGCTTCCCACTAGCCCCAGACCCGATGAAGCACTGGCTCTGGTATGTAGCCATACATAGCAGTTCTCACGCACCATTTACTCTGAAACTTTGATAGATACAGGCCCACAAGTGTTCATCAGGCCTTGTATTAGCAGCTACGGCTTGTTTAAATGCCACATTGTTGCTTGTCGCAAATTTGCCTCTATGGCCCTTAAAGGGTCTCACGAGATCCCTAAAGAGATTGTCACCAGTGATGAACTGATGAAGCTTCATGAAGCCTCATGCACAGTCGGTTGAAAAAAAAATAAAAATTAGCGCCAAGACTGCCATCTAGTGGACTCTGAAGAGGTAGTGTTTCTCGGACTGACACCCTCCTTCATGGCCCCTGTGTGCCTGGAACCCTCTCAGTGTTGCGGGGTGATCTTTCTCCATTACAGTTTTCCAAATCTAGCTTGAGACAACTCTGACTATCAGGTGAACTTCGGTCATCGCTGCTTGTTTGTGGGTGTCCTCCGCGTCCGGTGGATTCCTCCTACAGTCATGGAGAGTGAAAGGTGTGTGTGACTGAGTGGTCACTCCTTTTTCCCCAAGCCTCTGGGGCCTGCAGAACCCCCCCGACCCCACCTGTGTAACAAGTGATCGAGAATGAATGCATGACAATCCTCTCTGTGTTCAGCTGAAACATTAATATGACAAATATTTGTTGGATTCTGAGGAAAAACAGACCGACCTGACCTGTTTTTATTGAAGAATGAATTTCAAGAAAGGATGAGTTTCATTTTTCAAGCTGCGATCTGACAACAGCAAACACTGGGAATCGCTCAACTAAAACTTGCTCAAGGTTTGGAAATCCTAGACGGTGGGAAGCATCAAACAGGGGGCAGCGCCTGGGACTCTGTGCTCCCTGTAAAGCCCTTGAGAACACTTGCATTAAATGTCGGTATTCAGCTCTGAGAGCAAACGCATCTCGCCCATCGAGCGCATCCTTGCGTGTAAAGAATGGATTTCAGAAATGGATCGAGGTTTTTGGACGTATTTTGGGGACTTAAATATTGTACCCTCTGTGTTGTTCCTTGTTCATTTCAATGTGAACCATTGTCACTTACCTTAGCGGTTGATTTTATTTTATGCTTCAGACTCGAATGTAGATTATTATATCCATTATATCTGTTGTCATGTTGGTGCTCAGTCCAGTGAAATGTGAACTTTTCCAGAGCTTTTGGGTCATTTTTTTATTTCTGATGTGACTGAGTCCCACACTTTAACTTGATTTGTCTCCTGTTCAAGCTTGTAGAAGTTCCCTCTTCTTCTGTTCCTCGATTCTGTCTCTTTTACAACACTAGCAGCAGCCATCCTGCTTCAGTGCCGCCAGTCTTTCTTCACTGCTGCGGTGGTTTGGGAGCGACACAAAGCCAGTCAAAACCGCCAGATTACTATGTTCCTAATTTATACTTTCATTAGCCTCCACAGTTCCAGCGTGTGTGCCGCTGATTCCTCTCCCTCCGGTCTCTTTCTGTGAACAACAGAAGTGGGTTCACGCCCACGCCCCTCCTCATCTCATTCATGTGTGCCTGAAATAACAATCTGATTATGTTCGCAAATGTAACTTCATTTGTAAAACCATTGCGGAGCAGACGAACATGGAGTCCCTGTCTTTTCAGGCAGAACCATAAAGCCTCGGCACCTTCTGCGGGGCGCTTATGATGCATGACAACAAGAGGGAATGGGCTAAATGGGTGAATAAAAGGCAGAGTATGGGAGGAGAATCCAGACCCACTTGCTTTCGGAACACACACAGACGGAAAACGCCATTATTTTCACGGAGGTGGCGAGACTAAGTGAAATGCAGAAACGTAATTGGGTCTCATTTCTGCGTGCAGCCAATATGAGTCTTACTTTACGGCACACGCAGAGCCACAATGACGGAAGTAAGACGAAATAAGACACATGTATTAAGATGGAATACATGTGTGTGAATGAGAGGGAGCCAAGTGGACAGGTGAAGTTACAAGATGCAGAGATAAAGAAGGTGGGGGGTTTGAAGTACGGAGGCTCAACTGTCCAGGGCCATGGAGAGTGTGAGAAAGAGGTGAAGAAGCGGGTGCAGGCAGGATGGAATCATTGGAGAAAAGTGGCCAGCAACGTTGTATGGTTTGTAAACAGTGGCACTGAGGAGAAGACAGGAGGCAGAGCTGGAGGTAGCAGAGATGAAGATGCTGAGCTTCTCTCTGGGAGGGAGCAGGATGATGATAGGATCAGAGGGACAGCACATGTGCTCAGGTGTTTAGGAGACCAAGTCAGAGAGGCTGGATGGAGATGGTTTGGACATGTACAGAGGAGAGAGAGAGCCAGTACATTGGTAGATGGAGATGTTGAGATGTTGGAACTGCCAGGCAGAAGGTGGAGAGGAAGGCCACAGAGGAGATTGATGGAGGGGGTGAAGGAGGAGATGAGGTTTGTAGGTTTGAGAGAAGAGGAAGCAGAGGACAGGGGGAGATGGAGGAAGATGATCCACTGTGGTGACCTTTGAAGGGAGAAGACGAAAGGAAAAGAAGACGCGTCGAGCCACAAAAGTGGCCGAAAGAGGGGGAACAGTCAGGCAATGAATGAATATGCTGAATATCCATTTAGCTTTTTTATATTCATAAATTTGAGAATGAAGTGATGCTGAAAGGCATTAATGCTTCTCGCAGAAGAACGTGTTCCCCAGCGAGAGTTCAGAACCAGGCTCTGATCCTGACACGGCTGTGTGTTATCTCATGCATCCCCGGCCTCTGTAGGAACAAGATAGTGATGTGTCCTCCTCCCAGTGAGAGGCAAGATGACCGCAGTTGCTTTACCATCTCTGTTTGTGAGGAGGTGTCAGCATGAAGTGGCAAACACCCGCTATAATCCGGCTTCATGTTTGTATCAATTTAAATGCCGATTCAGCATGAATACCTTCTTAGGAACTGAATGTCCTGTGTCCATTTCTACAGAGTCCTTGGCCAGATGTCTTCATCCGGCAAACTTACTTAAACTATAAAACCAACAAGTAAAACAATGTAATAAGCCACTTGGCAAAGAAGTCAAATGGAGTGCGTCTGGTTTTCAAGGTCTCAGATGGGGCATTGTTGGTGGCCGGTTCCACCTCTAAAGAGCTGCGGCTGGATGAGGAACAGAGCCTGACGTTTGGACCCTTCATTCAGACCTACCCAACCAGAAGCAGCAGCTGCAAAGCTTCACAACGGCACCGGAGACTTTTGGCCTTTCAGGCGCGTGAAGCGTGGAAAATGGCGTCCTAACAAAGTCATTTTCAACCATTCAACAGCTGTTTGTTCAATCATCTGTTGCAGAAACCAAGCGCCAAAACCTCCTTTAAATACCACATGTTAATGTCCCTTACATTTAATCACTCACCGAGCAGCTGCTGGCTTCCTTTTAATTAAACACACCCTTAAACGTCCTTTTTTTTTTTTTGAGTTGGTACAATCTGTTTCACATACTTTCATCGAAAAACGCTGAACCTCCATTCTTCCAGTTTACTGGTTCTGATGTTGATGATGGATGGAACACCAGAGACCAGAGCTCGCTGAGAGCCTCCGACACATTCTGTCTCATCAGCTCCTTATTCTCAAGCACCCAGTCAGCCACATTTATTTCATATTCATTTTGATTCATAACCGTACTGACTGCACTCAATGTTTACATTAATAGTGTCGGAGTCATCAGTTTCACCCGGGTCAACAGCTTATCTCGTATCTGCTAAACTACTGGCTCTCTCTGCCAGAGTGTCGGCGGCTCTGACGCTGAATGCCAGAGTGCTGTGCCGTGTCGTTGGAGTCACAGAACTTGACGCTTAAATGGACATTCGACTCTTTGACACGGCCAACCTGTCACACCTCAGGGGTTTAAAAAGTCTTCTCGGTCGGCTGTAACACTTTTATTGACCTTCACACTTTGTGCTTCCATCAAGCTGTGTGGAAGCACTGGCCACTTCCTGAGTCTCTTTCACAGTAAGAGCGACCACGTTTCAAAAGTGTGCTTCTGTTTTAGTGTGTTGTCTTCATTTTACTTTGTGTTGCTGATGAAGTTAAACTCAGAGAGAGCAACCCACCTCCCACAAAGTAGATGAGGTATCGCGAAACAGTACTGCAAGGTTCATGAAACAGTGTCCTGAGTTTCAGAGGCCACTAGATGGCGCTCTTTGTTTAGAAATGATGTATGGTTTCATTCAATTTGTTGTTCCAGTCCATTTTACAGCAGACAGCGCCAATGCATGTTGGCGATTGGTGCTAACACAGGATGCACGGACAAGAAAACACACAAAGAAAGTGTTTAAAGATGGACTCGCACATGTATCAAAAGAAAACACTGGTGACACCAGGCAACCCACCGTCACTCTCAGATTGAAGGCAGCCTTCAGTGTTGCATGTTGATGCATTAAGTGTCATGGCTGCTTAAGTTGGACCCAGGTGCAGTGCGTGCTGGTCGACAGAAAACTCAGAAACGAGAGTAAATTAAAGAATTTATTCAACAAAGGCGAGTCTTAAGACAGACGAACAAGTACGGAGAACAGAAGGCGCCGGAGCCAGAACGCGGACCGGGAACTACACGTAGGGATTGGGGAAGAATCTGAAAACAGAAGAGAGGCGAATTAGAATCAAGCCTAAAAACGAGGAGAACACAAACACGCTCGGAGATAAGCTCACGAGGTCCAAATAACTTAAAGTGCTACGTGGAGGAGAAAAAACTCAAACTCACACGAGGAATCAACTTCTATAAACGATAAATGAAAGAGGTGAGACTAAATGCTCACACGCGGGTCGACTATATGAATGTAGGAGAAAACAGAAAACGGAGCGAGGAAGAACGAGAACTAAGAAGGCGGCTGAAAAGGAAATCAAGCGCGCAGAGAAATTTAGGAAAGTCAGGGGAACGAAGCAAGAGAGTCTTGAAAGAGTTTACCATGGGGATGCGAAACAATCCTCTGGTGGCACAGACTGGTGTTGAGGTGTTGAAGTCCATGTGAGGCTTGATTGTCAAATGAACACCAGCTGCGCCACTTGTGAAGCTGGAACAAAGGAAGGAAAAGGAAACACAGGAGCAACTGAGAGTAACAAAATAAAAGCATGGAACAATGCGGGGTGAACAGAGGTTAAAACAGACAAAGTAGTTACGGATATGACATTAAGTTCTCAATTGAAGCACATCTTCTGCGTTATATCCTAACGCTGTGGGCAGCACGTCACATAAAATAAAGAGAGGTTGGGGTTAGGTCAGCCTTCCATTCTACATGAAACAACGTGTCAATTGCTATTTAAAGCCCCTCAAATGACAGTGTTTGTGTCAAGAAGCAACGTGGAACGCTGCCTTTGGCGTCAGTAAAGGACGCAAAAGTCCACTTTCCCAACATCAGTGTATTAGGCCATGAGAGTGAGGATGGGTTGGAGCAAAATCCAGCAAGGACAGAGAGGAAAAACTGCAAGGAAACTTTCTAGAAGTCAGTCATAATGTGCTTGTGAGGCTTCGTGAATGTGTCAAGAGTCCACCAGATGGCGTTCTCTGCTGTAAAATACATGGATTTGATCGTCCATTTCAATGAAACCCAGCCGACTGTGCCACCTAGTGACCTCTGAAAATGAGGATTCATGAAGCCTCACCAGTCCAGCACGACTTCCAGTGGAGAGCAGCAGTCGGTGCTGAGCCACGACTGCACCAAAGTTATGTCAAGATAAGCAGAAAAACAGGAAGTTAAGGAACAACATAAAACAGGATAATAACAGACACAAAAAATAATTTCCTGTCCAGCAAGTACACTGAGACAGAAACGCTCCGATGTTTGTGATTCAAAGATATTAGCCGCTCGACAAGAGCTTGAAGCAGACAGTGAAGTGTCCTGACGGATAAAGGTTGGGTATTTTCCTGCCCTGAAAACTCTGTGTGTCAGAAAATAAAACTGCTTGTGATGAGTCATGAGGAAACCGCTCGAACAGTTCAAGACATAAAAACCGATGGTTATATATTTGCTGCCAACTCAGTGGAAAAGATGTGTGATTCACCGTTTAATGAACAGATGCTGAGTGATAGCAGTTATTTGTCAGTAACATTTCATCAAGTCAACGCACTTCCTACGAAGGTTGTCAGCAACTGCAAGAGTTTCTTCCGTAATGACATTTGACTCAGACACTTGCTGCCTCCGTGGTCCGTGACATTGTTTGCGAGGCCCCTCCCACTCCTGATGGACTTTGTTGGAGTCGTGAGCTCCTGCTGACTTTTATATTGCAGAGCGAAACACGTGCATGGCGCTCGCGTTCCATTGTTTGTCTTGGTCAAAGCGAGTGGAACACCCCAAACAATTTTGTGCCGGACTGCGTGGACTTGTTTCTCGTGTCAGCATGGACCCGCTCTCACATTCGGTGACCTGCGGGACCACATGATGGATTCTTTTTAATATGTACTGATCACCGGAGCGGTAACGCACTTCAGTGCTGGCTATTATCTGAAGCTGTCTGGTGTTGAACTTTCCATAAAAACACCAGTCTCCGTTGTTGATAATAGCAGGCGGTACTCAGGACCTCTGCTACTTCTCGCTGCGGGACAGTGGCATCAGCCACCTTCTTCTCCAGATGTCTCCTGCTCACCTCTGCTACATGCCTTCGAAGGAGATCAACATCAATCCCAGGCTGTCGCCTGCCACTTGAGCGTGTTGCCAGACAATGTGGCTCCATCCCAGTCAGATTCGGCGCATTGTTAAAGTGGTGCATAAAATGGAAATTGACTTTCTGCCACTTAGTTTTGAATCGCAAGGGATTATTTTCATCTGTCAGAGACCCCATACTGTCATGATCGCGAAAGGAGTCTGACCCAGTTGCAAGTCGATGCTGGCTTGCAGAAGACTCGGACAGTGAGAGTAACGTGGAACAATAGTTTAATACAAACAACAGAAATAAATCACGAACAATAAGGATCAAAAGAAGACGTCGACACCAAAAGCGGAGCGAGGAGGACACACACATAGGGAAGGGTGATAACCTGAAAACCAGGACAACTGAAACGCACTCAGACACTAAACTCTCGAGGCTAAACAACTTAAAGTGCTCAGTGGTGGTTCTACACACACACACAAGGAAGGCAATATCGCGGAGAAACCCTCACACTCACACACGATCAACTGGAACTCTAAGAATAAAACAAGAAACAATGACTAACATCACTGTACACGGGAACAAGTATCAAATTTGGAAAAAACAAGAGATCGGAGGATGGAGAGGGCGAGTTTTACTGTCAGAACACAAAGTGACCATCTGGCACAGCAGACTGGAACTCAGGCGTAGATATCCATGCCGGAGGAATCAGCGGAATGAGCGCCAGCTGCCATTAAGCTAGACAGTGTGGGATGAAAAACAGGAAAACAAGACACGGAACACAGGAAGTGACAAAATAAAAGCACCTAAAAGCCCAACTATGACACATACATGAATTTTAAAAACATATCTGGCATTGGTCTTTGATGCAATGATGAAAAGCTCGACATCCAAGCTCGAAATTTTGCGTGATGACACATGATAAAACAAAGACGAAGCAGTACAACTGAAGGAAAACATGGGCACCATGGAAGTGGACATGATGATGATGGAGGCTCTACGTAGGTGTGTTTTTGAATGGGGAAAAAAAATCCTGACTGAAACATGGTAACTAAATGATGGGTCTAATGCTGCTCGTGCAACTAAAGTTTGCCAAAATCTGGAGCAATGGGCTGCGTGAGGATGGCCGTGCACTGGGCATTTAGTTTCCATTCTTCAAAGTATGTTTTTACATCTATCTTCAGTTAACCAACGCTCAGTCCTGTTCAGGGTTGCGGGGAGTGCAGGAGCCTATCCCAGCAGTCACTGGGCGAGAGGCCATTGCAGGGCACACACATACATACGGGCAATTTTTAGAGTGTCCAATTAACCTAGTGAGCATGTCTTTTGGGCTATGAGAGGAACCTGGTGTACCCGGAGGAAACCCACGCTTCCACGCTGCAAACGCCACACAGAAAGATCAGAGCTGGATTTGAACCCTGAACCTTCCAGCTGAGAGGCAACAGTGCTAACCATTGCTTGTTTCTTTGTCGGGGCGCTTGATGTGACTGTTCGATTCTGTTCCACGCCACAGTTCTGCTCAGGAGCAGTCGGCTCTCCCGACACACATGAAGATTTTCAGTCATAAATATTGAGTATGGTTAACATTTATGCCGATTTTCAGGGCCAATTTCCCTGACCAGTTCACTCTTCACTCACCCAAGACATAGAGATTCTCTTAAAGTATAATTCTCTACGAGTTAAGATAATCGGGTGTTTACCATCCTTTGTCAGGAGGGGGCAAAATCGGACATGACAAAATCTCGGTTATCATCTTAAGTCAGCATTTCTTGAAGTAGTCTATTGCCTGACCAAAAAGACGGCTAGGAAAACGATACTTTTAGGTCAGCGTCCATCAGGAGAGGAAGGTCTGAGGGTTGCTATCTGTTACAGAAATACAGAATCATCCCATATTTGCCGTGGAATTCAAGTGTTCTGGGCACGAGTTGCTCAACCTGTTGACCAGGTTTAACTCTCTCAGCACCGGGCTTCCCAAATCACTGTCAATAAAAGTGGAGAATTCGGCGAGCGATTATGACATCAATATCGTCCCTAAACATTGTCCTCTATTATCTTTGTCTGTGTATAGAAACAAACAAATACGACTACTGTGACACCTACTTCCTCCTCTCCTCTTTCCTGTGTAGATTGCCCTCTTGGTTGCGCTCACTCATGTGCCAGAGTGGTCCACTAAGACCACAGTCTTCAACTGGGACTCTCTAAATAATGCCACTTAAGCTGTTGGGGTTAGGAAGAGGGGATTATTCGTTCACTCCTAAAGCCAAAGATTTGAGCTGGTGGTGGAGATATTTGACACAGCAAACCACACTCACGCACATTTCTGATCTCAGCGTGCGAGAGACGTGGCTCGCAACAGCTTATTTAAATCTGAGGAGGTGAAATCGATGACGAAACAACACGAAGGTGGAAGAGCAGAGAGGATGTCCAACCCTGTCTCAGGTGTTGGACCATAGAGAAGGACCCAGGACACAAGTTTCAAATGTTATTTGACAGATATCAGCAGTGAACACCAACAGAAATGTTGTGCTTCAGAAAGTCAAGACGACAGCTATCATCAGACCTTTGAACTGTGTGGACCTTTTGATACTACAAATACATTACTACTACTCAACACAATGTTGACTTTAAATTCAAATAGAATTTTTTTTGCACGTCGTTCATCAGTTTTAAAATAACAGATAACTAGTGAGCTGGTTGTCGAGGGTCACATCAGGCTGTCGAAAAACAAACTTACAAACTTTGGAATACACCTAGAAACTCTGGAAGAAAATTGCCACAGAAGTTTGTTTCAAAAGTATGTAAATGTGTTTTGCGCTTCTCAGCCACTGTACTGTCTGTCTATCTATCTATCTAATCATCTGTCTGTCCGTCCGTCTTTCTATCTATCTATCTATCTATCTATCTATCTATCTGTCTGTTATCTATCTATTATCTATCTAACTGTCTGTTTCTCTGTCTGTCTATCTATCTATCTATCTATCTATCTATCTATCTATCTATCTGTCTATCTGTCTGTCTGTCTGTCTGTCTGTCTGTCTGTCATCTATCTATTATCTATCTAACTGTCTGTTTCTCTGTCTGTCTGTCTGTCTATCTATCTATCTATCTATCTATCTCTCTGTCTGTCTGTCTGTCTGTTATCTATCTATTATCTATTATCTATCTATCTATCTGTCTATCTGTCTGTTTCTCTGTGTGTCTGTCTGTCTGACTGTCTATCCATCCATCAGTACTACTGAGTTCCAATAACAGTACTGTCACCCAAGACATTCTGCCATCAGCCTAGTTGAAGGACTTCCTGCAGTTCAAACTTGGCCAAACACTGCAGTTAAAATTAAATAAAGAAATGTAGATAATACAAACTGAAAACAAAAACAAAATTCCAATCTAGTAATAGCTACTAAACATTTCGTTCACCTCCGGTCCCATGGGGACTGTACAGTTCCCCCCCCTGCCCTCTGAAAACAAAAAAAACCCCGCCCACATGGAGATATGTACTGTTTTGTTTTTGTTTATTTCCTCATTCAAAATCTCTCACACATAGCATCAAGTCTCATGAATTTGTAATGTCTGCACCCTCAGAACTTCTTCCCCCTCATGTCGCCTCCTGAATCCGCGTGATCATTAGCATAAGTAATCCGGTATTTACATTCGTCAATTGCTTCATTAATTAGGTCAGCGATCAAAGCGGGATTCCAGGAGAGGAGGAGGAATGAGAAAAGAAAAAAAAGGTTGCATTTTGGTGGCTTCCTCTTGCAGTCGCTAACAAAAAGGAATCGGAGCGGATGGGGGCAGAAGGAGGCTTGGGTTAAGATCTAAGGATTCATTTCTTATGGGAGGCCTGCTGAGAGAGACTGCACTCTTACGTAACTCGCCAGCATCATTATGAGGACTCCAGAGTCAGGCCGCCCACGCCATCTACTGGAAGAAAGGAGTACTTTTTGCAGAGTCTCTAATGACTACCCATGGGGAAGAGGCCAGAGGGCGATCGGCAACTCACAGGCCGCTCAGGGACTGGATGTGAAGCGCGTGAACAATGACGACACATGTGATCCAGCACACCCCGGCATCATTAGTCATGGGAGTCAAAGCAGAGCCGCGCGTCTCCTCCTCTCCTTTGTCAGCAGCCCATGTGTAATTTGTCTCCCTTCCACATCCACCTGACCGTCCTCATGACAAGGCGTTGTGTCACAGGCCAGTATCTTGCTGACACACGGAGGCTCGTAACAATGGAGAAGCCCACAGCTCCTCGCTCCCCCGATCTCTCATCTGCTGCCGGCAGCATCATCTGGAAACGCCGCGCGCATAAATAGAAACTGCTGACCCATCTGTTTCAAACGTGCGCGGAAGCCATGATACTCCAAGATGAAAACGCCATGATCAATGTGGCAGGCTGGAGCGAGTGACAAATGAGCGTGGCCTAATTGCACGTATTGAAAATTCCCCACTTGGGCGAGCACAAATATTAGGCCCTGATTCATTAGCACGCCCACGATATACTTTTAAATCAACCCCCCGCCCCGAAACAGTCTCCGTATTATTGCTTTTATTGATCGGCAAAGGTGTACAGTAAATAACACTTCACTCCGACTGCGGAGGCGGCGACCCGCGTCGCGCTAGCATATCATTAGCCGACCCTTTAATTAATCACCAACAAAGTCGTTGCGCTCCGCAGACGATTCCGCCACCTTTGTGTTGTGCGTCAACAACACCGCTTGGTCATAGACGTTTGATTTCACTGACCACTGACAGCGGAGGTTACCGTGGGCCTAATATATCTTATGCCATCCATCCACCTACTTATCTATCCAACATCCATCCATCTATCTATCTCTGTCCGTCTATCTATCTCTCTATCTATCTATCTATCTATCTATCCAACATCCATCCATCTATCTCTGTCCGTCTATCTATCTATCTATCTATCTATCTATCTATCCAACATCCATCCATCTATCTCTGTCCGTCTATCTATCTATCTATCTATCTATCTATCTATCCAACATCCATCCATCTATCTCTGTCCGTCTATCTATCTATCTATCTATCTATCTATCTATCTATCTATCTATCCAACATCCATCCATCTATCTATCTCTGTCCGTCTATCTATCTATCTATCTATCTATCTCTGTCCGTCTATATATCTCTCTATCTATCCAACATCCATCCATCTATCTATCTCTGTCCGTCCGTCCGTCTATCTGTCTGTCTATCTATCTATCGATCCAACATCCATCCATCGATCTATCTCTGTCCGTCCGTCAGTCTAAATATCTGTCTGTCCGTCCGTCCATCCGTCCGTCCGTCTGTCTGTCTATCGATCCAACACCCATCCATCGATCTATCTCTGTCCGTCCGTCAGTCTAAATATCTGTCTGTCCGTCCGTCCATCCGTCCGTCCGTCTGTCTGTCTATCGATCCAACACCCATCCATCGATCTATCTCTGTCCGTCCGTCCGTCTATCTAACTATCTATCTATCTATCTATCCAACATCCATCCATCTATCTATCTCTGTTTGTCTGTCCATCTATTTATCTATCATCTATCCACCCACCGACCCACCCACCCATCCATCCTTCCATCATTACTGCTTTCCAATAACAATACTTTCACCCAAGAAATTCTGCTATGTGCCAAGTATAAGGACTTCCTGCAGTTCAAACTTGGCCAAACGCTACGGTGAAAACTAAATAAATAAATTTAGATAATACAAACAAAAAAAAATTAAAAAAATCTAATCTAATCCCAATCTAGTAATAGCTATTAAACATTTTGTTCATCTCCGATCCCATGGGGGCTGAATTGTTACAGCTGTGCTGTCAACCAGGGGTTTTCCCCCCCTCGCAAAAAAAAAGAAAATCTGTTGCGTGCCTTCGAACCGCACCCACACGGAGCCAGTACTGTTTTATTTTGGGGTTTTTTTTAGGACGGTGGAGTCCCTGTCTGTACCATGGGGCCTAATCTAGCTATCTATCTACCTAAAATAACCCTTTCCTGACAATGAGGCGCCGTTCACTGTGTCGTACCATGGTTCACATGGCCCCCGAGGACTTGCCAAGGACCAGCAGCCATCAGGGAAAACACGGAAATTTTGAGTGGCTTCATCTGTAAGTGAAGTCTCTTCTGATCCCAGATTGTTTTTCCTTGTAAAACAAACTCCATGTCGGACCCCGTTGAGGTTAAATGCAATGACCATGTTTCGCTAATGGTTTCCAATTTTTATAGTGTTACTGGAACAAGAGTAAATGGACCATGTATTTGTGTATTGACTTTTTCCATTCTGGCGAATGCTGAGAGTTTGCCCCCTTACACTGGGATTTTGACCCCCTGGACAAGGATTTTTGACCCCTATGCCAGGATTTTGACCCAGTAATCCCGGATTTAGATCCCCTACGCTGGGATTTTAACCCCGTGTACTTGGATTTTGACCCGCTACGCTGGGATTTTGATGAGTTACATTGGGATTTTGACCCCATAAACTGGGATTTTAACCCTAGTAGACGAAAATTCCACCATAAGGGGAGTTTTCAGTAGTATGTCGTGAAGTCAAATCTTCAGTGGAGCAGGACTCTGTCTTTATAGGTAGGTCTTGAGAAGACCATTAAATATGAACAATGAACTCTGATTTTATCTTACCTATCGTCAAACTCTGACTCATCCCCACCCGCCCATCGGAGACACCCACTAGCCTGGGAAACAAATCTTGAGTGAGACCCAGAGAGTCTGGTTATGGGTCTGGTCATCTTTACTCCTTTGACATATGGTCCTTCACTTGCGTGTAAACCACAGATGAAACTGTTGCGTCCTGGAGAATGTGATGTACATCCAGAACGAAGTCCGGCTTGGGGTTGTCTCAACATGGACTTTCACTAGCTGCAAATACACGCACACTTTTTCCATGCAGAATGAATGTAGTCAGATTGGAGATTAAACATTTTCCATATCACACAAAACAAAGTGGAACGACTCTGACACGAGCAGCACCACAAAACTGAGCGCAAAGAGCCTCAAGTGACAAAGAAGAGACTTTTCCTCAGCACCACTGCCTCTATCCGATCGTGAAAAAGTTACAATACGCAGTCCAGCAACAACCTCCAGCAGTATTTGTTACCTTACCCAGTTATTTATGTCTGTACTTCGCATTTGTTTTGCATAATTTTGAAACTAGTGCAGTGAGTTTGTTAAGAATTCAGTCGCTCGGCATGTGCACTGACACAGAAGCCCAGGCACTGACACCATCCACGATCGACATAAACCTCCCATCTCCGCATGAACAATAAGATCAGACATTCATTACGATCAGAGCAGTCCATATATATACACAATATATCATAATGTCATAATGTCTTGAAGGTCAACCGGCTTTTTTTTTTTTGAGTAAATTCAGACGATAATTGTCATCTGGAAACTAACAGAGAGTGAAAAGGAAATGTTGAAAACTAGTTTTACAAATTCTGTATTTGGAAAATAGACTCATCAATTTAAAAAAAAGAGAAGACAATGAAAAATGATTTAATAAAATGGTTATTATTTTTCCCTCCTTCTTTTGGTCCTCAACTTGAGATCTGTTTAAAATGCATCAAATTAAAACAGCCTCCAGGCAATGAAATCGTCGTCAAATTAGGACACGCTTTTATGAAAAGTTTAACTTCATATTCGTGTCCAAAAATGAGCCGGAGCTTCTTTTGTTGTTTGGTTTGCCTCCACAATCACCCAGTGGATGAACTCTGTTCGCCGCTGAGAAGCGGTTTGCATTTTTAATAAAAATGACGAAAACAACTGAAAGGACAGATGGAGGGGTGAAAAAATAAATCAAATAAATAAGTCACATAAAATGCAGATTGTGGTCAAGTGGCGTTGCAGCCTCGTTCAGTTACACCATCCAGAACTAATCTCAGATTAACTACACTAGAGGGAGGACATTTTGGGGCGACTTCAAAGACAGGCTGAAGATGAGAACACAAACAAACATTTAGTGAAGCGCAAACCTCCACACTTAGAATGAAAGAGACTTTCCATTCAGATTGTGGGTGTGAGTTTATCCCACCAGAGTTTTGGAAAAGTCACTGTATAGTTATATAAGCAAACAAAGTAGACAATGATAAAAAAGGTGCAGGTTTCCGAAGTGTGGGTTTCAGCAGACATCAATCAAATGTCCTTTCTCGCAACACCACCCAAATGTTTGTGGTGCCACAAACACTGAGATTCAGTTTGACTTCTTTTATCCCTGAATGCCCTACAGACCACAACCACAATGTCCAAAACTGTTTTTATGGTGCATTTTTAGTAAGAAAATAATTCAACCTCTCTTTTGCTAAATTATTTAAATTCTAATAAAAGTTTGAACGATGCTGGAGCAAATGCTACGTTTTTCCAGTGGTGGACCCAGAGGAGGAACGTCAGGATGATGAACCAGGAGGAGTGAAAACTGACCCACTGGTCAGCCAAATGTTGCTTTAACTCCACTAGTCTGCTCCTCGGTCTGGTTTTGACCATCATGCCTTTTTGATGTGATCAGCAAGCAACAACGGCCCCCACCTGGCCACAGTGAGTACTGAAAAAAAAAGGACAGAGGGGACAGCCAGAGCTTGTGACACATCATGGGGTGAATCCAACTTTGGCCTGTAGTGAGTGAGCCACAACCCATCCTCACTCCCATTGCGAAATATTTTTGTCATGATTCCGCTTTTATTTTGGTCCCTTGAGTCCTGTTTTTGCTTTCTCCCTGTTTTCTTCCTGTTCCTGTGGGACACGGCTGGAGCCAGTCAACCCCTGATCACCTGTGTATCAGAACACCTGGACTCCAGCAACGTGTGCCAGATGGTCTCCTCTTGTTCCTGTGGTAAATTGGCTCTCCTCGTTCATTCTTGATTTATGTGTGCTAGCTAACTTATTGTGATTACTCTGTCTAAACCCTGGTGCCTGAGTTAGTGTTTTGTTTCTTCCTCTGTTTCCATGTGTTTTCCTGGTTTGTTACGTGATTGACTGTCTCTGTTCATTGTGCTTTTGTCTCTCTGTTTCCAGATTTAAGTTTGTTTGACTCTCCCGGTTCAGTGACGTTTTCTGTTGGACTCTTATTCATGTTTATGAACTTCTGCTGGTTTTGGTGACCTTTTGATTTTGGACATTATGACTTCGCTTTGTTTCTCCCGGTTCTGTGACGCTTTCTGCTGTGGTTTTATTGTTGTTAATGATTAAAATATTGTATTTGACTCGCTCCTGCCTCCTGTGACTTTCACCACTGCACTTGGGTCCCACTCCGCGTCTTGACACATAACAATTTTGACCTTGGGAAAGTGGGCTTTCGCGCTGACAACAAAGGGCGGCCTTCTGCGTTGCACTTTTTCTCCCTCCTGAGTGTCGACAGTGTTTCACCGCAGCCGCTCCTCATTTGATTCAGTATACGGCCCCTCAAACACAAATCTCAAGTCGGTGACACGTCCATCAGTAGCCCCTCATTCCTGTTGTTTTCTTCACACAGGGTTTCATAGGGAACCAGGGGATCTGCAAACATGACATGGTCAGAGTTGCAAACATATCATCTCATTTCTGGAGTGATGGGCTTATGAGGCTCCATGAGTGTCGTCATTTGTAGGTGGCACTCTTTGTTTAAATATATAATGAGGTTTCGCTGGAATTTTTAATAAAATCCAAATGCTTTACAGCAGAGAGCGCAACCAAGTGGCTGCTGAAAATGTGGACACTGTTTCATGAAGCTTCAGAAGCCTCTATGACGAGGGGGAGTGCTCTTACCTTTTCAATGCACCCAGTTGAACGTTAAACAGAGACAGTTAGCAAGGAGACGATGTGATAAAGATGTGTTCCACATGGTGCACAGTGATCGTGCTGAATCATCAACAAATGAGACCCACCAAGGACAAGAACATTGCACGAATGCTGCTGCTCTTTGTCCTTTGATATATTGTAATGGACTGTATATTATTGGTACTGTGTACCAAAATGTGATTTTTTTCTTTTTTTTTCATTCCTGGTCACTAAACATTTTGTTGATTTCTCCATTCTGAACTCACTCGATCAAAGTGGTCCAGAATCAACCCATCAATGAGGTGGTTCACTATCGTCCATCGTGTTTGGCTTATGAGGCTTCATGAAACAGTGTGCTCATTTTCAAGAGTCCTGAAGGGCAAAAAAAATACATATATATAAATATTTGCGGTTTTATTGAAATGGTTGTTCAAATCCAAAGATTTTAGAGTGGACAGCACCATCTAATGGGCTTTGACAATGCAGACACTGTTTCATGAAGCCTCATCAGCACATGACTAGGGAGCATCTGTGCTGTCTGTGTTTTTTGGATGAGAGGATCCAGCTACAAAAGTAAGTAAAAGTAGCACCACAGAGCAAATGAGCTCATGTTGTCTGTGTCAGAAGTCAGTGAGGAGCGCTTCTGAACATCTCATGATCCGCCCCCGGCCCCAGCCGGGAAGGCTAGGGAAAATGTTTTTTATCTGTGTGTCAACAAGCGACGCTGAAGGCTGCCTTCGGCGTCAGTACATGACGCTACAGTCCACTTCACCAACATCGGTAAATTACACCCTGGGTGTGAGGATGGGTTGTCTTGAACCCTCCTGTGTTTAAGTGCATGAACATTAAAATGAGAAATGGAAGAGGATCCCCCTGGCCGTAATTCAGATTTCTAGTCCGTCGCGTAACCGTGGTCAGCGAGCGAGAACACTGTGCCTGTTCAGTTTGGGTCCATCAGCCAGCAGGGTTTGCTTCGAGGCAGACAAACCGGAACAGTGTTTTGGAAGCTGCACAAAAACATCAGTCTCTGGAGAAAAAAAACGCACCATGTAAAAGTTTAAAATCCTCGACAAAAAGGTTACTGCCTCCGACTCTGTGGTAAACTGTTGAACCGTAATTGGCTGCAGTGCGTTTGCTCTTATCAAGAGCCTCTTTCATGTCATGCTTCAGTGCAACTCTTTAACCTTTCGGTTCATGACATTAGACTGGGAGCTCCGTTCTGGTCTCCAGTTTTCAGCGCCTTCACCCCTCTCACGTATCGATCAGCGGG
Source organism: Synchiropus splendidus (assembly GCF_027744825.2). Lineage (NCBI taxonomy): Eukaryota > Metazoa > Chordata > Actinopteri > Syngnathiformes > Callionymidae > Synchiropus > Synchiropus splendidus. The sequence goes on from NC_071338.1 coordinate 31,501,737, forward strand.
CGACACCGACAGCGGTGCATTGTGGGAGAACAAAGTGGCTAATAGGACGCGGGAAGACGGAGACAACGCTGATGCTGTTATGTAAGTCATTGATCTTCAATTGCTGCTCGTCTGCCTGGCAAAGTCAGATTTGCTCTTTTGAAGCCGCAGCTTTGAGTTCATTAGTTTTAAAAATGGCTTTTTGTTCCCCTGACAAAAGCGTCTGATGAATGTTGTCTGTCTTGTTTTATGAGTTTGATGTTCGGCTTTGGTCATTATTATCCCAAAATGAATCTGCTGCTGAAACGGGAGGGTTTCCTTTGTGTTCATTTGAAGTCTCAGCCGTATGGACGGCTTATGTAAGCTGCCAAAATGATCCCTCGTTTTTTTTTTCTTCTCACGTTGCTATGTCCGCAAACCTTCATCGCCGTCTTCGTACAGACAGGAACGACATCACGGCTCACCTGTGTTGCTCAGACTCTTCAGCGGGTTTAACCTCTCAGAAGGATGGAAGTCTATAATAGTACACGGACACTGAATATATAACAACAATAGCAAAAGTGAATACACTAACACTACATACTTATCCACTAAATACACTGACTGGTGCGCACAAGAAGTGAACTGATGCACTTAGTTTCACAAGTGCACCACTTAGTTTCTTGTGCGCACCACTTAGTTTCTCGTGTGCACCAGTAAGTAGGTTGTTTGAACCAGTTAGTTTCTCAAGCGTTCCAGTTAGTATATCGTGTGCACCAGTTGGTTTCTCGTTTGAACCAGTTAGTATCTCCTGTGCACCACTTAGTTTTTCATGTGCACCAGTCAGTATCTTGTGTGCACCAGTTTCTTGTGTGTACCACTTAGTTTCTCATGAGCACCGGTTAGTATCACCTGTGCACCACTCAGTATCTTGTGTGCACCAGTTTCTTGTGTGCACCACTTAGTTTCTTGAGCGCACCACTTAGTTTCTCGTGTGCACCAATTTCTCCTGTGCACCACTTAAATTCTTGTTTGCTCCAGTTAGTTTCTCATGCTGACCAGTTAGTATCACCTGTGCACCAGTCAGGATCTTGTGTGCACCAGTTTCTTCTGTGTACCACCTAGTTTCTTTTGCGCACCACTTAGTTTCTCGTGTGCACCAGTTTCTCGTGGCCATCACTTAGTTTCTTGTACCCACCACTGAGTTTTTCATGCGCACCAGTTAGCATCTGATGTGCACCACTTAAATTCCTGTTTGCTCCAGTTAGTTTCTCATGCGCATCAGTCAGTATCTCCTGTGCACCAGTTTCTTGTGTGCACCACTTCCTTGTGTGCACCACTTAATTTCTTGTTTGCACCCGTTAGTTTATCGTGCGCACCAGTTAGTTTCTCGTGTGCACCACTTAGTTTCTCGTGCGCACCACTTTGTTTCTCGTGAACACCACTTAGTTTATCGTGCGCACCACTTAGTTTCTCGTGCACACCACTTTGTTTCTCGTGTGCACCACTTAGTTTATCGTGCGCACCACTTAGTTTCTCGTGCGCACCACTTTGTTTCTCGTGAACACCACTGAGTTTTTTGTGAGCACCAGTCAGTTTCTCGAGTGCACCATTTGTTTTCCCTCTCATATCCCTCTTGGGGCTCCGTAGTTTGCTCACACGCCACCTGAGGCGACTCATTTCAACGTCTACCTGGATAAGAAGGAACTGCCTGAAAAGATCTGTGATAAGTTCGGTTGGTTTGTACATCTTGAGCTACATCATCGCTGAAAGAAAGCAGCTATAAATTACCCGATAGTTCTGTAACCAGAAACACTTCCTAATTTCATCCATCTTCAGGCAGTGAACTTGCGTCTCAATGGTCCAGCCATGTGTGATGGGAACAAAGACCCTCTCCTGCAACTTAAAGTGAGACAGTTCAGGTAAAACCACTTTTGTCTAAGGGCGTTGAAGGAAACAGAGAACACACAGAGAACACCCACAAACCCCTGTTGGATGGACTCTAGTTTGCCCAAATGCTGCCTGAAGTTGGAACAATTTACTTGCAAACATCAAACAATATCACGCTTTGATGTCGGGTTGCTCCGAAACGCTACACTAAACTTTTAAGTGTAGCGTTTCGGAGCAACCCGATAAAGCACCCATCTGTCACGGGTCAACTGATGGGGCACATCATGAAACAGTGCATTGTAGCTCATCAACATTTAGGTAGGACTCTATGAAGCTTTACTGCCAAAGAACAAGACAAACCTCCTCGGCGTTATAAAAGCAAAAGTCGCCAGCTGGCGGTGGTTAATGCTGCCGAGGCGGCGTGACGTCCGCCGAGGCCCATCGTGCCGATCACGCCGCGCATTCGACAAGTTATTCGTCCGGAGGAAACCGTAAAGTTTACAGCCTTGCTTCTAGTTTATAGGGTTTGTTATGATTCTGGGTAGCAGGGTGGCTGAATAGTTCCATTAAAGGTCACGTGTTGGGGGACAGTCTGAGTTTTTAACTCGAGCCTGAGTTAATTTTTAACAATCCGAGTCGACTCTGATGGACAGGAAGTTTCAGGATACTCATTTGTCAGGACTTATCCAGTAAAGAACTCTCACATGAAGCAGTCACAGCTTGGGAAAAGGCGCCCCTCTCCTTGACCTCCAGCTCGATCTGTGAGAGGATAACTCATCCCTTCACTCATGTGATGTTTGCTCCGGCACCCTGGTGCAAGGAAGAATCAGCAGTCGGCGACCGAGTGACTTTGTCGGCTCCGACAGTTGGCGGGGTTGACCTTCCTTCACAGCGAGACACACATCTAACGGTACGGCAGTAGCAGTCGCTTGGCTGCGGCTGGAATAATGATTGAATAAGGCGTCAACAAGATGACTCCAGTTACAGTGGACCTTTTGAAACAGGTAGTGTTTATAAGTCCTTGGTTTTGGCAAAGGTCACCAAGTAAAAAACTTTCCACTGCAAAGTTTCCAGTGTGGCAAACAGCAGGAATTTGGGATTTAAATTAAATTAAATGTGTGCACGCACCTGATGGAGCTTACCAGAAATATCAGAATAATAATATATATATATATATATATTTTTTTTTATTTATTTGTTTTTTCATTTTTTTTGTCGGTTCATTTTTGTTGAAAAACACAAATCTTGCACTCTCTTTTAGATCTATGTTTCACTGAAATGAAAAACAAGTCTGTTGAAATATATGAAAATATTGCAACAAAATATGCTAAATAAATAAATAAATGGTGAGGTAATCTGTTAATAAATGACAGTGCTTCTTTTTCAACTTCTTATTTACATATTTATTTACATGTTACACTTTTGCCTCTGTTTACATCCATCTGACATCGCAGAACTCCCACGTCACCCTTCGCTCATCTGACTCATAATCTGAGTCTCCTCAGTGTGTGTGACCTTCCAGACATTACACACACACACACACACACACACACACACACACACACACACAGTGCTCTAAAAGTCTAATCAGCAGCGTCATCCCGGGATCAGAATGAATAATGAAACGTGGCCAGAGGGGCGGGTTGTGCTTTTAGAAACACTGGCTCTCGGTCGAGATAAGGGAAAAGAAAATAGTTGTTTTGCTATTGTCTTATCAGTGAGAACTGCATAATGTAATCTGACTCGGTGGCATATCAGATTAATCACCGCATTAGTCGGAGGACGGCGAGCAGGGAATACGCCGCTGCTTTTGGAAGAAGTATTTCAATGCACTTGGAATCTATGACACCGGTTTGCTTTTTAAGGGGACACCACGCAGAAAAGACTGTACTTTAGGATCAGCTGCAGAGTTTACGGTGCAGTTACTTGTTTTAATGTGTTTTATGAGAAATATTATTCTCAAGGTAATTCGCATTATAATGGAATAGTCTTGTTCCTGTTTTAGGTGTCATGTATTTTAAAGTTCTTCACGTAAGAAAACCATGGAGGTTTTATCGACAGCATTTCTCTTCTATTTAATCGTTTATATTTTATTCTAAAAAATCATGTGAGGCCAGAAACAGATATGTACAGATACATTGAAATTCACTCATTTTTTTAAATAAAAAATACACTGGTACCTCGGTTCTCGACCACAATCCGTTCCAGACGGCTGTTCGAGAAGCGAATTGTTCGAAATCTGAATGGATTTTTCCATTACAATGAATGGAAAAAGAACTAATGCGTTCCAAGCCTTAAAACAGTCTTTTGTAGGAGTGAATGTAGAGTGTCTGCTGCAGGTGGCTGTTCCTCTATGTGTGTGGCCGCTGCATGTGGGAGGGGTTGCCGAGTGAGTGAGGTCTCTCCAGAAGTGAAGAGGTGCCCGGTGCGTGTCCAGCTCTGAATGTGCGCTTCTGTGCAGTTTGGCTGTGACCAAGTCATAAACCAAGTCACGCTCTGTCCCAGACTGGCCTCATCCCTGTCCCAGCTCCAGCCCACAACAGGACATCAAACCCTGGAGTGAGCGCTCCAGCACCTCCCCTGTGACACTCTACCACGGTCCAGTGTGGAGACAGGTTTACTCCTCAATATGAAGAAAAAACAGTCAGTAAATGTAGCTAACGGGACACGTCTGCATACAGAGGCTGAGTTATACACAATAACAAAGCGCATCGTGGGTCAGCTGATCGGTCCGCATACGTTGTGTTCGAAATCCGAAGCAGAAAAATCTCAAGATTTTTGTTCAAACTCAGATTCCATCAAATTCCAGGACGTTTGAAGAACTGAGGTACCACTGTATTATCAAATACTATCTTGTTTTGATCATTGTAGTCGTACATGTATCAGGTAATTGTGCAGGCAAAAGAAGGACTCTGAGTCCAACAACAATGTACTTATATTCTGAGCAGTGGGAGAAAACAGTAATGTAACAAAGCTGGCATCGCTAACTAGTTTGGCATCGGCACGGTTGGAGCAGTGGCATGTTCTCTCATGTCTCTAAACCAGTGGTGTCAAACTGGAATGACTGGGAGGAAACCAGAGGCAAAGCTTTCGTGATTGTGGCCCGCAGTGTGAGGTGAGGTGTGAAGATAAAAATCGTGTTCAGTTTCCATTGTACCCTGGCACAAAAGGAAAGGGAAGCAACAATGGAACCATGAAACAAGCTTCTAATATGTGGGGTGTCTGCACCCTAAATTTAAGCCAGGGATTCCATGGTCAAGTCTTAATGTCATTCAGTTGAATCCACATATACACTGTTTTTTATAGATCCAACTTGGGCCACATCGATCCTAAATTGGGAGACAAGGGTCGGGCCATAAAACTGCATCCTGAGGACCACAAATGGCCCACGGCCCTCAAGTTTGAGACCCCTGCTCTAAATGTTAATTTCCCAGAGAAAAATGGAGTCAACAGAGTTCTAGATCTACTGAGGAAAGTTTCCCAGCTCAGGGTGAATAAAGTAAAACTATGGATCTAACTCTTTATTTGCAGTTTGAGGACGGGGCTTTGTGGCCCTGGTTAGGTCTCCCTCGCTCCCTCGCTTGCTGCGGCACCTTCTAACAGCAAATGCCAGTCATTTCAAGATGAACAAACCATCTCATGTTCGTCCAGATGAACCCTGCATGTGCCACCTGAATACACCTTTACAGGCAGCGCGATGTCATGCTTCTATGAGCCGTGCTGTTTTCCCGGGAACACCAAGAGAAAGAGGCGAGGTGATGAAGGATGCCGCCGGACATCTGCCCCGCTCTCCTGGCACAGCCGGCGTCCCACGACACGGTGTCTGGAGAGAGAAAAGAAGCCGGCAGGAGGGGAGGAAGAGTCCGGTTTGGAGTGACAACATACAATGCCACATCTGCGGAGGTTGAGCCTCCTCTCCTGGCAGCGTTTCAGAAGTGTCCGCAGACAAGTGGAAGCGCTTACTATGCCAGTCACTTCCTTCTGTCTCCAAGTCCCAGTGAGACCTGATTGATATTCCAAACAGAGCGTGAGCTGCATCTCAGCCTCACCTTAGTCATTAGTGAGCCCCGCAGGGCTGTGTGCATTATAATCTCTGATTTAGATCGCGTTTTACCTGCCTGTCCCTCTCTCTGGGGCTCGGCGCAGAAGGTGGCAACTGCGGATCTCAATTGAGCTGCTTCTCCTGGAGTTTGCATCAGAAACGAGGGTCGGAGGTCGGGGGGCTGACAACACGGGAAGATTAAGATCCCGGTGGGTTTTGTTTCAAAGACAACAGCAGAGGAAGAAGACTGGGGCTTCATGAAGCACTGTCCTCCTTTTCAGAGCCCAGTAGGTGGCGCTCTCAGTGAATCATTTCCAAGCTGAGGGTGCACTCTAGCATAGTATCTCGGGGTGTTGTTCTCATGTGAGGGGATTGGGGATTTGGAGATTGATCGGCGAATTGGGGCAGCAGGGGCTGTATTGCAATCCCTTCGCCGCACTGTGGTCCATAAAAGAGAGCTGAGCCAGAAGGCAAAGATCTCTATATACCGATCAATCTTCGTCCCAAGCCTCATCTACGGTCATAAGCTGAGGGTCACGACCGAGAGAGCAAGGTCCCGGATACAAGCGGCTGAAATGGGTTTTCTCCGAAGGGTGGCGGGCGTCTCCCTTAGAGATAGGGTGAGAAGTTCTGTCACTTGGGAGAGGCTCAGAATAGAGCCACTGCTTCTCCACATTGAGAGGAGTCAGCTGAGGTGGTTCGGGCATCTCATCAGGACGCCCTCTGGACGCCTCCCTTTGGAGGTGTTCCAGACACGTCCAGCTGGGAGGAGACCGAGGGGTCGACCCAGGACCTGGTGAAGAGATTATATCTTTACGCTGGCCTGGGAGCGTCTCGGGATCTCTTCTCGAACGGCCGTCTGGAACGGATTGTGGTTGAGAACCGAGGTTCCACTGTATCTAGAACAGCCATGTTTGTGAGGGACCTCAGTCATCCGGGTCATCACTCAGTTAAGGCTTCAAAGAAGACATTTCTATCCAGAAGGCTTCACCAGTTCTGGTGAGCTGGGTTGGAGTTCAGGCTTATATCGGACATGGTGAACGTGCAAGGATGGTAATTCTCATGCAGCCATCAGAACAGCGCCATCTACTGCTGTCGAGCGTGCACAGTTCATCAGTCAGGCACTAGCACTCACTGGCGGAAACATCTGTGGAAAAGATGCCTTCAGGGTTCACACAGAAGTCAAGAGACAGTTGGCAAGTCTACAATCAAACAGTCACAGAATGATTCCATCACTGTGCATCTGGCATTCTTGAGGTTAGCTGACTGAACTGTGGGTCCAGTTATTGTATGGAAGGGACAATGAGCTTGAGGAGGAATCATTGGTGCCTCCTACTGTGATTCAGGAGAAGTGCGTGTCTTACTTCGCATCCATTTCTGCGCTTGTCCTGTGCAGAAAACAGGGTTTCACACCTTCTGCTACATCTCCTGGTACGTACAAGTTAGTTTAATAAGTGATGAGCCATTAGGTGGCGCTGTTGAAGGTTCTACTCACTTGGTGAATAGGCTACAGCAGACCTGGGCAAAGTGTGGCACAGGGGCCTTATGCAGCCCGATGCCTGTATTTTCGTGGCCCATTTGATATCAGACTGAAAGTAAAACTAATATGTGCTAATTTTTCTGCCTTTTTTTTGTTTGTTCTTTCTCTTTTAGTTGCCACTCCAGCAGTAAATATAGATAAATATTTACATTAGGAGGATTACAGGAGTTCCTGCTCCACTGATCCCACTGATGCACAAGACACGTGGCAGCTAGGATGAGAACAACGACAACAAACATGGAGGAATCCTCCCTGAACCAAAGCAAACAAAAGCATCTGTTTGCTTTGGTTCAGGGAGGTTTGTCACTACACAATGTCCAGGGTTTCCACCACTCTGAATGGACTTGAAATTCTTATAAAATTGAAATTCTTATCCAAATATTTTCAAGACATGAAAAGAGCTTTAGTTTAAATCAGGTGATATAAAAACTTGAATATAGACACCATGGTGATTTATTGTGCTGTTGTCAAACTGATGCAAAATAAGCAATATTTTGTTGTTTAAATGTATGTGTGGCTCCATCATTTGATTCAGTAATATACCAAATTCATTCACATTGAATAATGTGACTTCTTGTGGCAAATATTCTGATACAATTAAACTGCGATTAATTGAGATTAATTCATCACAAATTCTCTAATTAATTAGAATTTTCTTTTTTTTATCGATTCCCACCCCTAATTTATATATATTCTTGTTTTAAGATTTTTTTTTTTTCATTGGCCATTTTTGTGTTTTTCTTGTTCCTCAAAATACATTGAAGGAATCCTGTTAATATTTTTTCTTTTAATAAATTGCCTTTTTATCTTGAACGTCTAGTCAACAGTTCATTTATGTTCAAATGAAGTGTATATAAAATGAAATAATTCAATAGGTTTCATGGCATATTTACACTTCTTAATATCCTTTATTGCATTTCATCTTTTTAGGTTCATTTTGTCGTGATTTACTTACACATGTTACGTACTGAGTTACTTCAGTATATATTTAGGATATTCTTCCATCATGTTTTGTTGTCTTGTCTGTCTTTTGGCATGATGGCGCCTGGCAAACGTTACAGTTACTAACGTAATCCTACAGTACAGAACCACAGGTGACAAGGTAGCCATGTGGACTATTTCAAAGTGACTTCGAATTGTAATATTCTGCCACGCAGGATAATGAAGTCACGTTGGATACGTGTGTGGAATGACTTCTCCGTGGATGAGCTCAGAGTTATGGGCAATTTCGTGATGCGTTCAAGTCACCTGGCTTCATAAATAGTTTAACAGCAATAACTCTGTCAACTACTGAGAAGGTGAACTTCCGACTCCAATTTCAGAAAGATGTTGCAAGGTTCATCTGCTGTTGTTGTAAGCAGGACGCAATATTGAAATGATCCCTTGACTGAAGGCGTCTTCATTGTTTGTGTCCCTCTGGTGTGTGATTTGGAGCCAAGGCGAGGGTTGCAGGTGCCCGACGGCTCGCCGTGAATGAGAAGTGAATTCATGGAGAGCAGGTGGAGACTTCAAAGGCCGCCGCTGCCACCAAATGTGCTCACAATCGACGGGCTCAGCTGTGTGAGCTGCGTATGGGATGAATCACGGATTATCAGAGAGACTTTTGAGCGAGAAGAAGGGCCCAGATCTGCACCATCATCTGGAGACAACCATCGGTTCACACTTGTCATGTGTTAATATATTGTTAGACTGGGAAGAAACGGACGGCAGTTCCACATCATGCCACCATGTGTTTTTGGATTCCACCCCAGACAGTGCAACTGCCTGCCCATGACATTCCAGAGAAGAGTGGTTGACAAAACATTTGCAGGAATGCAATAGCAGAAAGTGAAAATGAGCCTCAAATATTCATGACTAAGTTTGGATTTCGACATTCAAAGTTCGTTTTCCTTCAATTCATTGTTCGCTCTAAGAGTGTGTTCAGGTGTCAAACTCAAGACCCAGGGGCCAAATCCGGTCACCTCGGCCTTTTAAGGGGCCCTATCAAACAGTGTCCTCTTTTCCACGGCTCAGTCTCTTTTCACAAATATTGTGAGGTTGCATTCAAATGGTTGTTCAAATCCAAAGATCTGAGAGCGCCGTCTAGTGGGCTCTGAAAATTAGGACGCAGTTTCATGAAGCCTCATGAGAACATTACTGTATGGGGAGAATATCAAGGCATTCCCTGTCCAACTGAGAGACTCTATCACTGTCTGGTACAACAGCGCCACCTCCAGGGACAAGAGCAGACTGCAGCGCACCGTACGTTCTGCTGAGAAGGTGATGGGTTGCAGCCTGCCACCTCTTCAGGACCTGTATGTTTCCAGGACCCAGAGACGTGCAGGTGGGATCAGAGCCGACCCTTCTCACCCTGGACATGGACTGTTTGTCCCTCTTCCCTCTGGCAGGAGGCTACGGTCCATCCAGACCAGAGCCTCCCGTCACAGGAACAGCTTCTTCCCCTCGGCCGTCAGACTGTTGAATTTGTGAACAGCCTTGTTGTTATTTTATTTTATTTTATTTTATCTGTCAGCACTTTATTTCCTAGTTGTTGGGCTCACCACTGACCATGGCAATAAATTAAATTCTGATTCTGATTCTGAGACAGTAACTCACCGCTGGAGTCATCGCCAACATCTTAGAGGTAAACCAGGAATCTTGGTGGAAATTCAACAGACACAAAATGCCAATAAGACTTCATGAAACAGTGTCCTTCTTTTCAATGCTCAGCAGGTGGCGCTCTCAGTTTAAAAAAGATTTTGTCCCGCCGTGGGAAAAATTAAAAAAAAGATATCTATTCTAATCTAATGCATGAAGTGGTTGCAACCCAAAGAGCAGAGAGTGCCATCTAGTGGGCTCTGACAATGAGGCCACTGTTTCATGAAACCTAGACATTTGCATTCACAAAAAGAGAGATGAGGTGTGTTTTAACAGGGTTTTTTTCAGACAGAAACTTCCCGGACTGCCAGTTTTTGTCTCCAAGAGATCGGAAATTGTTTCACAGAAAGGGGTTTTATTCCGAACATCTTCTCTACCACATTCTGCCGAATGCGAAGCTGTGATGAAAACGTGTGAGCTCCGCTGTTCGCTTTAATAAAATTGAGGCGAAACAGAAGCGGTTGCTGCTCCAGGACTCCATATCACTCTGTTCTCAAATTGAAAAATAATAATACTTCAAGTCAAAACAGAGCCCTCGATAATGGAGGCAAAGACGCCATGTTCTTGGCTTGATCATATAATTGCCTCAACAACTGTCGGCACATGTTTTTCAGTCAAGCTTGGAGAAGTATTGACTTTGCGAGGAGTGAAAATGAGTTCATATTTGACTTTGGTTTGTCGTTGCACGCTGTTTTGTTCCACCTCAAAAGCTGTCGGAGGGAACATGTTGACACACTCTGACTGGATTCAGAATGTGGTTCAAACACCATTATTATTATTATTGTTTTTTTTCATGATGTTTTTATTTATTTTGAATACAGTGTGACATGTCTGACTTTTTTTTTTCCCATTATATGATATTCTCTTTGCTCCTGTCTTTTTTGTTTATTTATTTATTTTATTATGTACTTATTTATTGATTGTGGGGTTTTTTATTAGTAATTAAACGACTAATACATGATGAGATGATTTGTTCATCCAGCGGCAGTCTGAATGATGTTCATATAGAAACAGGAAAATGAACACACACACACACACAGTGTGGTAGAAACTGTGTCATTTTTTAATGTATGTATATCATAAGTGATGAGCCATTAGGTGGCGCTATTGAAGGTTCTACTCACTTGGTGAATAGGCTACAGCAGACCTGGGCAAAGTGCGGCCCGGGGGCCATATGCGGCCCGATGCCTGTATTTTCGTGGCCCGTCTGATATCAGACTGAAACTGTCACAGACCCCCCTCCCCCACTCCTAAACTAAAATGTCCTAAGTTTTCTCTTTTTTTGTACTTTCTCTTTTAGTTACCACTCCAGCAGTAAATATAAATAATTATATATGTTCTTGTTTTAAGATTTTTTTTTCTTCTTTTCATTTTTGTGTTTTTCTTGTTCCTCAAATACATTGAAGGAATCCCGAATTTTTTTTTTTTTAATAAATTGGCTTTTAATCTTGAACATCCAGTAGTCAACAGTTTATTTATGTTCAAATGAAGTGCATATAAAATGAAATAATTAAATAGGTTTTATGGCATATTTACTCTTTTAAATAATGCATTTCATCTTTTTAGGTTCATTTTGTCGTGATTTACTTACATATATTACGTACTTAGTTACTTCAGTATATATTTAGGATATTCTTCCATCATGTTTTGTTGTCTGTCTTTTGGCATGATGGCGCCTCACAAACGTTACTAATGTAATTCTACAGTATAGAACCACAGGTGACAAGGTAGCCATGAGAGACACACACGTTTTTCTATCTCAGTGAGGACTGTCATTGCCGTAACCCATTCCCCAAACTCTCCCCAGAAACCTCACCTTCAAAAACAAATGGTTACACTTGACCAGGATTTATCCAATTTTATTTATAATAACCAAGTTATTTTGAAGTTTTGATGCTCAAAATGAGGTAAAAATGTCTTTACTCTGTTGGCTAAAAAATACTGGTTCTCACAAAGGTAAAAGTGCACATGCACATGCACATGCACGCACACACCCACACAGTGTAGGTAGAAACAGTGTCGTTTTTTTTTAATGTATTACGCTCGGTAAACTTTTAACACAAACTACAATCCGGTGGTCGACCGAAGGCTCTAAGGACGCTGTTATCCACTGTGACTTTGCAGAGTCATTTTCTGTATCTGACTCAACTAAAGGTTATTCCCGGCGGGGAGCCTTCTCCCCGGGTTTCCTCTTTTGCTGCATAGTAACTCAGATCAATACGTTCTTTCACCGCTCTTCACAGGGTACATGTTGTTTCCCGCAGACAGAGCACAGTCTCTCTCTCTCACACACACACACACACACACACACACACACACACACACACAGAGTCTAGCCTGGAACTCAGACAAACGTCTATGGCTTGTTTGAGGGCTCTCCATATCTGCACCGCCTTTGGATATGTCTGTCTCAAAATGAAATCCCTTTGGATCAGTTTGCAATTAGAGAAGAAGTAGATTCTCCAAAAATATCTGAGGGCAGACTATAAAAACAGAGTGGTGGAGGATGAAACAAGGACAAAAAGCTTTTTACAGATTTGTGTACAACTTTTATCTGATGATGATTTGTCTCAGGAAAATGGTTTGACGCCAAAGTCGTCGGTTACTTTGCCTCATCCTCAGGACAAATATATATTTTAGGGACAAAGAAGGAGGAAGGACCCTTCATCCGTCGTGTTATGGACAGTTTCGTGCCTGTAATCCTTCACAGGAGCTCTGTCCATCCAGCACCTCCTGAAATAGCTGCTACTTCAGGACAGCAAGAGGCTTTAGTGAGACTCTATCACAATGCATGAGAGGCATCTTTTACTGACGCCATCTGTAGGCTTCTCCACCGGTGCTTCTGGATTCCCGGGGCTCTTCACACACACTGCACATCGTTCCTTTGGGTCCTTCATTCGCATCAAACACACTTGATTATGTACAAGGGGCCTCATGGTGATCCCACTTCTGACGCCATTTTTCACCGAGAGAGGAGAATACCTGGGCCAGCTGTGCTTCTGTATGCATCAATATTACAACAGCGGACAGATTTACGTTCAGGATGGGGCCAACGATTACTTTAGCTTTTGCCTGGAGTACGGATTATTCATCGGGTGAGTCATGCATTTTGGGTCGTCTATTTACCTGCTACCACAAGAAGCTTGATAAAAAGTGGGTCAAGTCTCATGGTTGAGGTTTGATGATGGCAACTGTGGGGGTCTCTAGTGAACCCTAGTCTCTCCTTATAAGGGGCTGTCAAAATGAACATGTTAAAATTAAAAGCATTCAGTGTGTCATAATTCTGCTTTTGTTTTGGTCCTTTGAGTCCTGTTTTGTTTACTCCCTCCTTTCTTCCAGTTCCTGTGGCACACGGCTGGAGCCAGTCAACCCCTGATCACCTGTGTATAACAACACCTGGACTCCAGCAACATGTGCCAGATGGTCTCCTCTTGTTCCTGTGGTAAACTGGCTCTCCTCGTTTGTTCTTGATTTCTGTGCGCTTGTTTGCTAATTTGATTACTCTGTCTGAAACCCTGGTGCCTGAGTTAGTGTTTGGTTTCTTCCTCTGTTTCCGCGTTTCCTGGTTTGTTTTGTGACTGACTATCTCTCTTCATTGTGTTTTTGTCTCTCTGTTTCCAGATTTCAGTTGGTTTGATTCTCCCGGTTCGGTGACACTTTCTGTTGTGGATTTATTGTTGTCAATGATTAAACTATTGTCTTTGACTCGCACCTGCCTCCTGTGACTCTCGTCACTGCACTTGGGTCCCACTCCACGTCTTGACCCATAACACAGTGCCTCTGATGCTAAAGTAAACAATTTTTCCCTAAGCATTTTTTGAAATTGCGACAGGATGAAGATGCAATGAAGAAACTTTGACTTTTACTCAATTGGTGAAAATAAAAACTTAATTAAATTTTTAATCATGAGCGGTAAATCTCTGTACAATCTACAGCCGTCCTCACGCAGGGCATCTCTTCATATGCCTGAACGGAATGCACCACTTCAGTCCCGGAAGCAAAGGATTCCAGTCATTATGATCCAAAAACCATCATGATCAAGTCCCCCTCCATGTCATGTTGCTTGTCTGTTTCCACTTTGTTTTAGTACCTTTGCTCAGGCGAGAGTGCATCTTTCAAAACAGATTTTTTTTTTCCTGAAGGCCTAGCAGCTCCCACTTCAGCCTCGGCGGTGCGCCACCATCATTTACATGTAGCAGAAACCCTGGAATATTCTTTACAGTATCTGTCAGTAATGCAACATTCTTTTTATTCATACACTTTTTATGCAACAAGCAGTCACTATTCAGTTCTAAACTGACACTTCACTGTGGACAGCAAAGACAGATGTGTCCTTTGAACACCTTGGTTTTTAACTTTCAATCTTTGTTTTTCAGATGTTTTCAGTTTCCCACAAACAGAAGCCAGAATCAGAGCTGAGCTAGCACTTGTGCTGTCATCAACCAGATCAGTTTTAGACGGCGACCACTAGGTGGTGCCAAACGCTTGTTACCTGTGGAATGCGCTGCACATTACTGGGCATGATACATGAGACATGAAGTTCAACAGCCTTCCACTCACCACCTATGAGTGTGGCTCAGTGCGGGTGCTCCCAGCCTGCTCAAGATGGTTATCACAACAGGCATGGAAAGTATGTGACCCAGAAAAAAAAGTGCGCTTGAAAACAAACCAACGACTGGACTTAAAACCGTTTGTCCAGAAAAGCAGTGTGAGACAAGGGCTGGAAGAATGTCCTCCGCTCCCTTCGGTCTGCGGCACCATCCTGCCATTGCCCCTGGAGCTGCTGCCAAAGAAAACACCTCGCAAACTGCCGATTTTGATAACTGAAGCAGATCTGATTCCTGCTCTCAGGCACAGAGGCATGTTTCAGATCCCTCATGAGCATGTTTACTAATCACCGATTCCTCAACACGTGTGTAAATGAGCTCCTCGTAGCGCAACAGTGCTGACGCCTCGTGCTCCGGAGCTTGTACATGCACATCTTTTGTGCATTCACAGCAGCGAGGGGGGGTGGGAAGTGTGTGTGAGGTGGGTTTGTTCATAAAGTCTCTTAAAAGTTCATCGCTTCTCGGGGTTAAAGGTGTCACGATGAACGTTCCTTGTGGTTTCGCCTAAGTGTGTGTCGCTGTTACCAATTTGGTAACTTGACATCTGTTCATCGTTTGTGCTTTTAAAAGGAAAAGTGGCTGCGTTCTTTGATATGGATTCAATTCCTGCTCTGTGCTTGAACATGATGAAGGAATGTGAGGCGTTGTGCTCTACAGTGCAAATGCCTTTGCAGATGGTAATGTTGATTCTGGAAGCGTCACATGCTTGTACAGGCCAGGAAACCTCACTCGCACTAGGGCCATGTGGGACCTCTCCTTAAAAAAGGGAAAACTTTGGGGTTTTTTTTCACTGCCCATTGTAAGCAACGAGGCAAATACAAGCCTGCAGTCGTCTGCAGAAGAAGACAGGGAGCAATGCTCAGAGTGGAGTGAGGGGCTCAGCACACCACCATCATGCTCACGTAGGACGACTGCCAGCATCACCCTGGATCACCGGAGCCTGCGTTCTTTTTCCACAGAGGGCTTCTTCTCTCCTTCACTTTCACACAAAAGCAGTACCTGAGGAAAGTGGATCCAGATGTGGCACTGACAGAGCAACAGATGGTTTGAATTTTGGGGGACCTGAAGAGGACATTTAACGAGGAGCCGTGACATATTAGGAGCCAGTATGACGCCGAACATTTTGGCATGTTTGCTGTTAGTCCTGCTGGGCTCCGGACAGGCTCAGGTCGCGACGCAGACACGGGAGCAGAGTCGAAGGCAGAGTCCCGATCGATCGACCAACCCGTGGCGGCAGGTGATCCAGTGGGAGAACAATGGACGTGTGTTCAGTATGCTCAACAGCGGAGCCGAGTATGTCCCTGCTGGGGCCACCACCCAGGATGGGGGTCACCAAGTGGTTGTGGCTGGCAGTCCTGTCCAGCGCTCGGCACGTCGACCCCAGGGAGGGAATGTCCGCCGACAGGCACCTTCCCGAGGCTCTTCGGAGACTGTGCGAGGCCAAGCCCGGCACCCGTTTGGCTTCGGTCAAGTACCAGATAACTGGAGACAAGCCTCAGGCACGGCAGGAAGTAGACAATTCCAGGGTTCCTCATCTACTAACCGGAGACCATCATCAGGCTCTTCCTCATCGTCCTTTTCTTCTTCATCCTCTTACAACATACAGTCCTACCCACAGTACCCGCTTCCCCAACAGCCTCCTTTTCAACCAGTTCCCTATGATCCCACAGTTTTGGACGGGCCTCTGAGAAGTTATGAACCACCCTTCCTGCCTTCACCGGGAGCTTACGGCACTGGTGGGTACGGTGTCGGACAGGGCTACACCGGAGGAGGCTATGCGGGTGGAGTGGCACCTGTGGCCCCTGGATACCCCCCAGACCTCTCTGAAGACAGCTATGGTTACTACCAGCCATATGGCTACAGTCCTGCACGTGCCGCTCAGCCCCCTTTCACCGACGGTCTAGACCGTCGATACACCCACAGTCTCTACAACGGAGATACAGGTGCCGCCGTCCCAGACCCGAACCCACGTGCGCCGGTGACTGCCGACAGGACAGGACCTGCAGGCCAGCCACCAGTCAGAAGCCCTCAGTATGAACAGTTTCCTCCGTTCGGGCGACCGCAGCCTCTTCCTCCAAGGATCTCTCCAAACTCAGCCGTGGAGAACCCTAACGTTAATGCCAGGAGCGTCTACAAGACGGACCAAAGAGGTAAAGTCTTATTAAAACACTTATCAGTTTCTTAAAAAAGCCTGTTATCAGAGAGAGACATGTTTTCGATGAAAGGCCTCGATATAAATTCATAAGTATGCTAATCTCAGCAGAGTTTATCCTCTAAGTGCTCTCCCAATACCGTTTGATGTTTTCCCAGCGATATAGCATTTAGAATGAGTCACTGCAAGTCGACCTCGATTGAAGTTTGACAGAAGCAAGGGGTCCCGAGAGGTTAATATTTTCCCAAGTATGCGGATATTCAATCCAGCCTTTGAGAAAACACATACTCACACTAGCACCACTGTGAGCTCAAGTGGGAAGTTCTGGGCTCGAAGAAATATGACTGGTGCGGGTGGATAATGGTGCCGGTGACCTCATGTTTACAGGGGGGGGCGGGTTGGAGGGGGCTCCTCTCTGTTCGACGGTAAACAAGGGAGTGGATGCAGAGCCATTCCCAGTGAGGGAGGGAAGTTTGGAAAATCCCTGTTGAATGCGCCGTCTCTTTCACTTTCAATCAAAAGCACTTCACGTTAATGAAGTTGTATGTTTTTCCAACTTTTCATTCAGTCCTAAAGGGCACACACATGGCGCCCACCTGCTTAAGTATCGAGTCATTTCTGTTCTGGGTGGGTTTTCACTTGGCTTTTTTTGATGGCTGAAAGTGCAGAATATATAACAGGTGACCTTCAGAGCAGTAAATATGACTTCACTTAACCTCTTTGAGGTCTGAACCTAAGAACTGGGGGTCAATGAGTAGCATACACACAGTTGGTGTGTTTCTCCGAGACAGGGCACGGTGCTGAGTCTCTGGACTCTGGACATTGTTGAGAAGTTGAGAAGTCCATTGAGTCCCTAGAGTCCCTTAAGATCATAACTTCCTTTCTTACTCCTGGAACTGAAGTTGAGTTTATCAAAACATGAATTTAGTATCGTGTGAAGGTATGAAACTGCTCCAATGTCTTCCTATTTTAGCACTGATATCCGTGCTTATCCGGGGTCGGGTCGCGGAGGCAGCATTCGGAGCAAGGAAGCCCAAACTTCCCAATCTGCACAAGCCTCCTCCAGCTCTTCCCGGGGGATCCCGAGGCGTTCCCAGGCCAGAGCGGAGACATCATCTCTCCAGCGAGTCCTGGGTCTTCCTCGGGGTCTCCTCCCGGTAGGACATGCCCGGAACACCTCCCCAGGGAGGCGTCCAGGGGGCATCCGGATCAGATGCCCGAGCCACCTCAGCTGGTTCCTCTGGATGTGGAGGAGCAGCGGCTCCACCCCGAGCTCCTCCCGGATGACCGAACTCCTCACCCTATCTCTAAGGGTGCGCCCAGCCACCCTGCGGAGGAAACTCATCTCAGCCGCTTGTATCCGTGATCTCATCCTTTCGGTCGTGACCCAAAGCTCGTGACCATAGGTGAGAGTGGGAACGTAGATCGATCGGTAAATCCAGAGCTTCGTCTTGTGACTCAGCTCCCTCTTCACCACGACGGTCTGATACAGCGACCGCATCACTGCTGCCGCTGCACCAACCCGTCTATCAATCTCACGCTCGCCTTTTCCCTCACTCGAGAACAAGACCCCGAGATACTTAAACTCCACCACTTGGGGCAAGAACTCTCCACCGACCCGGAGAGAGCAAACCACCTTATTCCGGTAGAGAACCATGGCCACAGACTTGGAGGTGCATGGACTCCTGTGTAACACATACAAGACGATGAGGAGACAGTTGTACGTGAGCAGAGTGACCCCGCCCACCTGTGGTAGTTTCATTTCTTACCATGTGCCTGTCAGCCATATTAATATGGCCGACGTCCCGTGAAAAAGTTTCATCCCCGAATGAATGGGACGAAACTGTGGAAGATGACAAAGCACAACTTTCCCAGGCAACCTCTAGGGAGCGCCCTTACATTCCCATTCTCTAGTTTGATGACATCCCGAAGCCCATGCAAAGAATATCAAGACAATGAATACGCAAATGATTTATGATTTATCACTCAAAAGAAGAGGCAGCAGCCCTTGATGTCTAAATCATGAAGGCATTGAAGCAAAGCTCCTGTAACTCATTCAACGATCAAAGGATTAGTGTTCTATATGGTAAAACATCTAAGCAGGTTGTTTATTTGACCAACATTTGCTTGTAAAGAAAAAGAACAAGCACCGTTCGATCCATCTGATATTGTTACTTTGGCCTGCTTTTACTCTTCATTTCTCTTGGAGTCCTGATTTCACATGTGAAAAGATTACAAGGACAGAGAACAAAGAGTTCCTCCAGGAAGTGAAGAGAAATGAGCAGAGGGAATTGCTGCAGCTCTTCCTACCATGTTTACATGCGCTGCCCTAGAAGTGTTCTCCAGTCCTCCACCAGGGTCCCAGAAGAGGAATGCATGGCAAGATTTTTTTTTTTTTTAGAACCGAAGATGTTCAGGAAGGAGAGTTGTTCCTGGATGCTGGAGTCGCATCCTGGTGTCATATTTCACTGTGAACGGTTTAATGCTCTGGATGCTCTGTTGTCGTTCACATCTCTGCGTGCCTCGCTCAGTCAGTGGTAAAAATATCTTTCATGAAAACATCACTTATATACTGACACATATATATATATGTATATGTTTTTATATACTGTTTATTTAATTTTAATTTTGGAGGAATCCAAACCTGCACACATTGGCAGACACAAAAACTAAAATAAATACATAAATAACTACAAAAAAAAAAAGAAAACATGAGCAGGACACAGGGTAGTTTCCGCAAACTCAGCTGGAACAGTCAAGTTGTTGTACCCCTCGCACCCCTTTGCCTGATGTGGTTAACCCCTTCCTTTACACTACTGTACATCTGGCGGGGAGGACCACCTTCCCAGACTCAGCCCAGTACAGCACGGCCAGATGGATGACTCTTGGTTCAAGGGCTCTGGAGGAAACTGAAGAGCGTCTGGATTCATCAACCGCCAATTAGCTAAGGTCGAAGTGCGGGTTATGGCAGCAAGAGTTGCAAGGCAAGCTTCTTTACACCACACCAACCGTGGGACTGTATATCGCCCTGCATTAGTAGGAACTGTCAGAGGCCCTCAGAGACCTTGGACCACCTGACCACCCCTAGGCCTGAAGCACATCAGCCTGTCCAGATGGGGAAATCACATCTGGATGCTTCCACCCAGGCCTGAGAAGGTCAAGTCTCTTGTGGTCTTGTTTATGAGTGAGATCAATGGACAGACCGGTGCAGAGTCCTCAGTCTCAACTGTGATCTCCAGTTTTGAGAAGTAACTGAAAAGTGGTGGACGACGAGAGGGGCTGCTCAGGTATCCTCGAGAGACTCAGATTAGAATCTCTTTTAATGCCAGCTCAGGTGGATTGGGCAACTTTCAGGTTGCATCCTGGATGTCTCCTTGAGAAGATAGAACTGGCAAATACGGTGAAACCTGGCGGGTTCTATGGAGAGGGAAGCCCTGACCTCAGAAAAACGATGGACGACGGATGGATGTAGTCATGTTTCAACGCTGTAATCCTTTGTCACTTGCCTTCACAGCAGCAATCGTTCCGGACCTATGACCATGAATAAACATTTTAAAATGGACCGCTGAATATTAAGCTCGGGAATCCCGTCTGAGGTGCGCTGCATATAGATTTATGGCTCCCATTCACAGACCATTAAGCCAATGTTCTAAGCCATTTCGTTTTGACTCTCAGTATTCGCAGCCTCTCTGTTTTACTCAGTCTGGCTCTGTCAGATAAACAGAAAGAAACATCCGCTTACTTATGTCTGATAATCACTCGCCCCCTTTAAAAACAGCCTGGCGAGATACCGGTTGTTTTTGGTCGAGTCTAGTTCTGCTTCACTAGGGGTCACACAGTTCACATTCTTATCTAAAGTAGCAGTCAAAACCCATGGTTTCCAGAGCCGTGGACATCCTGCGCTGTCCACTGAGCAGAGCACCTTTGACACTAACCTCGGGTTATTATACTTAAAACTGTTGTGTCAAGAGATCATTTTTCATCACCAGGATTCATTTGACGTAGTGCGAGTGTGTCGCGACCCTCCGGCGGTGACGGGCTCTCGCCCTCAATATGACCAGGAGTGGCTTCATAAATACCTGCTCATGAAAAATTGAGCGCTAATATATGATGCCTGGAGTGAAGAGTCGACTTCACAGTGGCCATAAAAGCTGCAGGGTGTTTCAGATTTAACTAACTCTCTGCAAGATGATTGATGTTTTTGGCAGCCGTTTATATTTTAAAGGCTTCTTTTTTCGGTCGGTATTAATAGCGTTTACTCTTCAGGTATGCCTGACCTGGTTCCTGATCCCAACTATGTCCAAGCTTCAACGTACATTCAGCGAGCTCACATGTACTCTCTCCGCTGCGCTGCCGAGGAAAAATGCTTGTCAAGGTGAGCACAGTTCAAACTGCTATATCCACAGTTCATTCTAGAAACGTCATCTATGTCCCTGCCTGGTTCGAATATTTCTAGTCTTTGTAGGGACATTGGTTTTCTGGCAACCTGGTGAGAGCATCACAACCTACATTTGTGACTGGCATGGCCATAAACGATGGAAAAAAATAGATATTTTACTCATAGACGTAGCAATGTCAGGTAGTGATGGGCTGACAAGGCTTCATGAAACCTCATTTCCAGAGCCCACTAGGTGGCAACCATTTGAATGAAACCTTAAATCAGTTTCTACTGAGCTCTGAAAATACGGACACGATGTCATGAAGCAGTGTGCTCCTTTCAAAAGTCCACTAGATGGCACTCTGTGCACTTGGATATGAACATTTCAAATGAACCTCACATCATTTTGAAGCCCAGGGCGCCACCTGCTGTGCTGTGAAAATGGGGACCCTGTTTCATGAAACCTCATCGTCACTTCTCATCAGCAGTACCATCAGGAAGGAGTTAAACCAGCGGTCACATGTCCACTGCCTCACACTGCTGTGTGAACGTTCATGAGTAGGAATCATTGCCAGTCCAAAAACTCCATTCATTCAAAGTCAAATGCCAGTGAATGAATGAGTCCTACCTGCATCCTATTCACCCTCTCAGAAAGAGGTCATAATTCAGAAATCCATTTCATGTCAGGTCGTGCTTTTGACTCACAATCCTCAACATGAGGTTTCACGAAACAGTGTTTACATTTTCAAGCCTCAGGAGGTGGCACTCTTGGTTTAAAACATATGCAAAGTTCATTGAAATGGTTGTCTACAGCACCCTCTATAGTGGGTTCTGAAAATGACAACACTGTTTCATGAAGCCTCATCAGCTCACCACTACTGCTACCAACCTTAATGTTTCCTTTTCAACGTAAAACATGACTGAAAAACTCCTAAAAATATGAAGAATCCTGACTAAAGTTTGCCCACTTTATGGATTCGCATGCAACTCCAGTCGTACAGATGTGACTCATATGTGGTTGATACTGCATTCTATGATTCACTTCCTGTTATTTAATGCATGAATGCTGAGCGTGCCTTCTTTATTTACATGGTCACAAGTCCTGCAGAATAGTATTATACAGTTTCTGCTCTGAGGAAAATGGTCTGAGGGCGCCTGAAGAGCAGCACAGCGATCTCTCCTGAGATGACAGAAGTGTGGATCGCTCTCTTCCCCTCACACGTAAAGGCCGTCCCTCGAAGCTCTTTCATATCCTGCCTGAGTTTGCAGCAATCACCGACAGATGGACCGTTGCAATTTGCAATACGCTCCAACGTCAACAATACGACGGATGGCTCGGACCTGCTGGGGACTTGCTGCTGCCCTTCTTTTTGTACACCTCGCTCAGTTTGCGCACATCAAAGTGGCTTTTTTTTATCATCGAAAACATCCTGCCTTCCAGCATTTCCTCGTCATTTTTCCTTGTAATAAAGAACACGTGCGCTTCCTCCCTCCACTTTTAACTGACAGTGCTTTTTCTTTGCAGCTCTGCGTACAGTGCCGAGACCACTGACTACGACGTCCGGGTTCTGTTACGTTTCCCACAGAGGGTGAAAAACCGGGGGACCGCTGACTTCATGCCGAACAGGCCACATCATACCTGGGAGTGGCACAGCTGTCATCAGTAAGTGCTTAATGCAAACCAGACGTGGGCTGATCGGAAAGTGCTGGCCGGAGCAACGGCTGCTTCGATTGTCCGCGGCATCACAAACGCCCGGGTCACGTGTAACAGAACCTGACTGACAGAGCCAGATGGGTTAGGTTTCAGTCGTGGCTCACCACCTGCTCTCAAGACAGAGGTATCTCTCTGAGCTTTACAATCAGAAAATACCCCCAAAAATACTGATTCAGTAGCATTGCCATGCTTTAATGCTGCAAATCGGTTTGCCAATACACATGATTGTTGCAGCTTTCAGGAGAGAGAGGGCTGGGAGCAAGAGGTACACAGAGAAGTAGGCTTGAAAAAGCTGTTTCAGTTGTCAAAAAAATACATTTGGACAGCAGGTGGCAGTGGGGCCCCCACACCGGGAGAGCGGAGAAGAAGCAGCGCAGCCATTCCAGTGAATGAGAAGACCTTGTCACTGCCCTATTTGCTTCTTCATCCCGTTTTGCTTCCAGGGCTCAGTTTTATGACGTCATTTCCAGTCCACATGCTCACATGGGTGTAGCTGCTTGACACATAAATTAGAATAAAATTAGCAACGTCATTACGCCACGCCTCACTACACACTCGTATTTCATCAAGAGAAGCAGAATTTGAATTACTAAAGTACTACGCCGACGCATTAACTGTATTTTAACCTTAATTTATGTATATCACATTTGACCTGTATTCAACAATTCGGATATTTTAATAAGATTTCAGATAAAATAATTGGATCTTTCTGTGCAATTTGCACGCAGTTTTCTATCTTGCCTACGATGTTTTGTATATAAAATAAGTTTAGTCATTTATAAATAATGTTGGTGTGTTTTCATGTTTTGTTAATAAAATGCAACCCTCAGAAAAGTTGTGATTCAATGAAAAAGATGTTTGTCCTGTTGTTTATTTGGTTGCAATAAACCAAATTAACCACTGAGACCTCGTAGGCAAGATAGAAAACTGCATCAGATAAAAGCGATATTCCAAGACCAAGGAATGGCTGTGGCGGAAGCGATAGCTCAAACGTTGGTGGCAAAAAACATGACAGAATAAAACAAACAAAACTTTGTGATCAATTCAATTCAAAAAGTGTTGCCAATAAATGAAAAACTCCAGTTGGAGCTTTCGTGAATCTCTCTCACCATAGCGTAGTGACGGGTAAATGAGGTATCATGATGCACTTTTGTTGGGTTGGCGCTGTTGGTTTTGAAATGATGGGAGGTTTCATTAAATTAGTTGTTCAAGTCCAAACATTTGACAGCAGATTGTGCCACCTGGTGGCCTCTGAAAATCAGGACACTGCGTCATGAAACCTTATCTACCATCACTTCCATAGGGCCTGGGTATGTTTGCAGCCATCACTCACTTGTCATCGCATGTAAACCCTGCTATGATACACACTAGTACACGTTACACTCAAGTCTAGCGCAACATCAATGGCCAGCACTGGTGAAGGTCTGATGAAGCTTCAGGTTGCAGTGAGCTTGAACACGAACCATGAGCCTCTGGAGACTCATTCAGGTGGTTACAGGTCGAGTCCGTCTCACCATTTTCCTGGATTCAGAAGCAGAATTTAAAGAAATGACTCTGTAGCTCATTCCATGGATCCATTTTAATGAAATCCCATTTGTCTACAAAAGCTTGTTGGGCCACGTTGGCTATGAGGCATTCACACCAAAATTAGGTGAGAGGTTGATTTGGTGACATAGTTTCGCCGCTTCACTTGAAAAATAAAATGCAATATTGCATCATTCAGCAGCACTTATCTCTTTACATGCAGCATGAGTGTGATAACAAAACAGATTTTTCTAGGTCTTGCGTAACACAGACTTTTAGTTTTTGTTGAAAAAATGCATGTAAATTTGACTTCACTGAAACACTGGTGAGGCTAAAATTCTTGGGGGATGAAGTCATGAATGCCATAAAAACACTCCAGAGCACCATTAAAACAGATTTTAAAAAGTGATGGCGAAAAAAGTGCAACTGTTTCATCACTTCATTTACTCATTATCTCTTTCTTAGTTCACGTTTTAGAGTCAGATCATGAAAGCAAGTTGTTCCCCCTTCCCTCCTCCCCACCCCCCCCACCTCTCCGAGGAAAGCTAATGAAGCCATGTCGAGGAGCTTTACTGTAAATTTCTTCCTCCGCCCACCAACTCCACAGCTCAACTTCATGTCGGAAGAATGCGGTTTGCAGTTTGGCAGTTGTTGTTGTCTGACATCAGTCAGCAGTTACACGGAGGTTCCCAGAAGACGAGAGCAAAGCCATCGTTCCGCAGGCCGTGGGCTTGGAATGACACACTGAATCACACTTTTTGTTGCCAGGCTTGATGGTATGGACATGGGTTAATGGGACCGGAGTGTTGTGTGGAGATGCTCACTCGGTTTCACCTCATACGTCTGGCACAAACTGAATTGTGTTTAGCAGGAAGCTGGTGAGAACTTTGCTCCCCAGTGTGGAGCCACCTCAAACTCTCTGTCCATGAAAGCAATGAAGACTTGTGGACAGAAAGCAGCTCCGATGTCTGAGCTGCATTCAACTCGCTCGTGCCAACGTAGATCGAGCTGCGGCTCAGTTAACTGGAAAGACTGGTGGCTCAGTTCAAATTGTTTCGATTGGACGCTGAAGACCTTAGATGGATATTACCCAATGCACCTTGCGCCTTGCACTTTTGAGGCCAGACCGTTGAGTTTGAGAGTGCATGACTCGAGGGGAATGTGCTGAAGTGCGTGTCAAAAATCTTACATCGTAACACTCTTTAAACACAAATGCACGGTGCCAGTACCATGAAGCCTTCAGGCCGTCTGTTACATTCCCCCACATGCATAGACCAAGGCACTGCAAGCTGAGGTGACGTCTCAAAAAATGTCTCCCACTATTTTTTTACCTGCAAAGATTGGAGAGTGTTCTAGTTTAGAGGTACATCAAGTGTTGGAGTCAAGACCACACCAACCGAGACCAAGACATTATCGAGATTGGAGAGAATCGAGACCAAAACAAGACCAGGATATTTGGGAATCAAGACAAAGACGAGACCCAGACAGTATACATGAGGTGTCAAAGTGATCCAGGAAGGAGTTGAGCTTTAGAAATCTGCTTTTGCATTTTTCTGTATTTACTGACATATGTATTTACATTTTTTTAATGTTCTATTTATATTCTTCCCCTACAGTATACATCACCTCTTCTTTTTGTTTTTGTTGGTCTTTTGGTTTAAGGCCCCTCACAACAGTCCCTGCCCCCCTTGGAAGTGCTTGGCTCAGTGGTGGCTCAGTTTGAGGGAGTAAAGGTCGACACATCTTCACTCCCAAGGCGTCAAAAAGCGAGTGTTTTAATGAAATAGTTTCCCTCCCTGGAAAGCTTTCCAAGCAGGAAGGGACAATCGAAAGCTGTCGTCACTAAATTTTTTGGAATATAAGTTGTTATATATACCACCTGATGTGGCTCCCCCCTCTGGAGCTTTACATATATTGTATAAATATATGTATACATATTGTAATGCAGTGTGAATGCAGTGTTTCAGTTGAGAGCCTAATATCTACCTGACTGACTTCGGTGTCAATAAAGGACACAATAAAGGCTACTGTTCTTCCCTTCGGCCGTCAGACTGTTGAATTTGTGATCAGCCTTTGTTATTTTATTTTATTTTATTGACAGCACTTTATTCCGAAGCACTTTCCTAGATGGTGGGACCCCCACTGACCATGGCAATAAACTCGATTCTGATTCTGTGCCGGTCGCTTTGTGACGTCTGCAGAGTGACAACGTGTTGTAATGTTGCTGTACGCTGCAGGTTTGGTTCAAGCTTGAGGCGAGTCTTGGGATGTGTTCCCTGCTGTCAAGGGTCTCCTTGTTACCTCCCATTTTATTCTACTTTCTAGGGAGCAAAAACATTGGAACACTAATATCCCTCTTAAGAATTGGGTTTTGGCGGACACCTCTGGTAAAACCAAACAGCACTGGAGTAGGTTTCTTGTTTGCTCCACTCAAACCGTCCGTCTTCCTTCAGTGAGCATTGTTTCCCAGCCGGGAGGGACATCTGCACAAGCCTTCAGCCCTCCACGGTCAAGGATCACGGCTACTATTTGTGCAGGTGCCCGGACACATGTCCTCATATCCTGGCTTCCCTGCACGGAGGGCAGGCAGTCCAAATGCTTCTTGTAATTCCCCGCTTCACATTCCCGGCTGCGCTGTTTAAGACCCTGCACAAGACGCAAATCACTCTCAGGAGTGTGAGGAATGGCTTCAATGTTGCGTTTATTATGATTGCAAGCTATTCTTGAGCAATTCGCTGGCTGCCTTTCCAACGCAGCATTCTCCACGGCTGACATAGTCAGAAGAGGAAACCGAGCAGACAGAGGAACCTTCCAGGCATTCCACAGTCCACTGCCTCCCACCCTCTCCCACCTCCTCAGAACATGCATCAGAAGGCAGCAGATAAGATCTCAACACTGATGCTGGATGAGTGTCTAGACATAGCATATGGACACAATAAGCTAAATCTACATTCATCCTCAGGCTCCGCACGCCATAATCCTTTCACACTGTCGAGGTCAAACTCATTTGGATCCACGAGAGACAGTCCCTGCTCCGATAATTATTGGTTTCAACCTGAGACAAGTCGTAATTGGTCGTCTCTGCGCAGGAAGTCCTTGAATGGTCCCTTGTTCCCATTAGGGAAAAGCGCCCCCACTATCCTTCAGTCATTGGCAGCGTGTTCTTCCAGTAAAAGCTGATGAATCATGCGACGTGGAGTCAGACTCTCAGGCAATATTTATGTAGTCGTGTTTGTCACTGAGAGCCAGCGCTTGCCTCATTGAGTCGGCTCAACTCAAGGCGCTGGACTGTTTAAGATTGTGTACATTCCTGATACAATGAAACGCTTCATTGTGTTGAAGGCAGAGCTCCAATAATAAATAGTTATCAACAGTTTGGAAATGGTGTTTATGGAAGACAAAGAGTCACATATTTATTATCATCAGGTGGACTCCAGTGGTCACTCAGAGGCACGTCATCGCATTACTCTGGGACACTATACTCCACTTGTTACGAGTTATTTTTGTCGACTGACCAAAAGTGAGTTCTGTTTTTAAGCTTTTAAGTTCAAGTCTCACACCATGAACCATGATGTTCTACTGACGGATAGACTCGAGACTGAATAGCAAACGTTCAATCACGGTTGAGTTTTATTTGATTCGAATGCAACTCGCGGGTTTTACGAAGATTTAATGGTGTAAAAATAGTAGAAATAATAGAAAAGCTAGAGAACTGCATGATGTAATGCCTTATTCAGAACCTTAATCTAAATTTGGAGAAACCCAACCATCCACCATTTGTGTCCACTTATCCGGATTGGGCTCGGGTTCAGGGGGCAGCAGCTGAAGTAAAGAAGTCTAGACTCAGAAACTCTGTTTCGGATCTGGAAGGTCCACAGGTCAGCGGTGAGGCGTAATCTCTTCTCCTGGTCTCCTGCAGTGGCGCAGAACGCTTCACGGCCAAGAGGTATCTGGCACCTCAACAGGCTCCTCTTGATCCAGTTTTAAGAAAAGAAGACAGCTTTGACAACAGGGAACAGGGACTCAAATGTAGGGAAATGCATGCACTATTAATAAACCAATTACTTGGTCAATAATCAGTAACTATGATCTTGTTAATACCAAACGTTTGGTGACCAATGCTGGCGAAAATGTAGTCTGGTACTACACAAAGTGTAGTCACTTTCGAATGTTGAAGCTAATATGCTGCCAATACACATACGAATACGTAGTTTGCGGTAATATAAGTTCCCTAATCTAAAGTGCGACCAACTAGAGGGAGCCTTTTTGACCTTCCCGAAACAGAATATGAATATGTTAAATAATATTTCGATAACACTAGAAGCATGACAATAGCAACATGGGGGAAAAAAGGCCTTATTTTGTCATGGCTGAGAAGCTGTGCGATGATCGGTGTCGAGAGAAAGGAGATGGTGGACGACAGCCAGAGAGGTGGATAGTCAGCGGAACACCAGTCAGTTAAAGCCACATCCAATATGGCAGCATGAAGATCAGGGAGTCGAGAATACGCCCAACGTATTTCAGGTCTATCGTCCAGAGTAATGAACAGAAATGAAAGGAGGCGAAGAAGAGAGTGCGGACCATGTAGATGGAGTGAAAGGACGGAGGACAGCGGTAATAGACGTCCATTTCTTCATATTAATTTCATATTGGATGTTGCTGCTTTGAAAAGCAGAAACATCGACTCCATGTGTGTTGCATTTCAGGCTTGGGATTTTAGAGCGCGCCGCTTAAATTAGCATAATGAACTGCTTATTCTGTTTGTTTCCGAGAGCGGGACACTTCCTGCGAAGCGGCCGCGGGCTTTAATAAACTCTCTTGTCAACCCCCGAACAATAAAAGCAGATATTATCCTGTCGACGCGCTGAACTCATTCCGGGAGATTCACGGCGGAGTTTTCATGTCCGGCAATTATACTCACAGCAGGCTTGTTAGTGGCTCCGCGGGTCACTCTGACATTTCACTGCAATATAGCAGTTCATGTCATCAATGATTCATGAGGAAGCCGCTTGTTGACATGGCTGGCCACCAGCAGAGGCGGAACAGGTCCAGATGCAGTCACCGGACGCACCTTTTATTAGCAGCCCAAGATGCACTGGTTGATTTGTCGTTTAAATATGGCCGTACGACGAGTGACTGTGTAACTTCCTGTCCGCCACAGACACTACCACAGCATGGACGAGTTCAGCCATTACGACCTGCTGGAGGTCAGCTCTGGTCGGAAGGTGGCCGAGGGACACAAGGCCAGCTTCTGCCTGGAGGACACCACCTGTGACTTTGGACACCTGAAGCGATACGCGTGCACCTCCAACACACAGGTGAGAGCGCGGCTTTCGCCCGCTAGTTCTCCTATTGGTGCCAGTAAAGTTGAGGCGCCAAAGTCTTTTTAGGAGGCCTCCGGGACTGACTAACTTGGGGCGAGGTATGGGGCATAACCCGGATACCATGGGGTGGCAGTACATCTTGGTGGGCCAGGGCCCTCAGAGTTTCTTTTGCTGGATGCATGGGTATATGGATGTATGGTTGGATGGTTGGATGGGTCTGTAGATGGATGGATGGGTGGGTGGACGGATGGATGGGCAGGTTGATGATAGATGAATGGATAGGTGGATGGATGGTTGGCTGGATGGATGAGTACATGGATGGATGGATGCATGGATGGTATTTTTTCTTGTGTCATACCGACCTTCTTCAGAAATCTAGCACCTTTTTCATGTTTCACAAAAATAACCTTTTCATTTTGGAGTTGCATCCACAACTTCCTTTAGCCCTTACGTTTTCAAGACTCATGGGATAGACAATTCAAATTTTCAACCAGGGTAACACTCTCGCCCCAACAGTCAATTTTAGTATATTCTTTTTTTGATCATGAATGTTTAATCTTGGACCAGGATTTGGAGGAGTAGTTGTTTGGACCTCCACCATCCACTTCAATATAAAATCAGCAGCTGTGCTTTGAAGTTTTGGTGCTACCAGTTTATGACCCGCCGAAAGACTGAAAGACGCAAACTTCAAAGGCAAAGTCCCAAAGGAAGTGTCCATGTCTCGGGATGTGGTTCAATGAGCCGCGTGGATCTGGGTCCAAGGGGTCTGCAAGGTTCTCAAACCATCGTTATGTTTGTTTTGTCCAGACTTTGAATTAAATATGACCCTCAATAATTAACGTAGCCGGTATTGATCAGCCCGGCTTCTGACTTCTGGCCTCATGACTTACAACGGCGGGACGATCAGTATTCATCACTTCTTCTCGTGTTGTTCAGGGTCTGAGCCCGGGCTGCTATGATACGTACAACGCTGATATCGACTGCCAGTGGATCGATATCACCGACATCAAGCCTGGAAACTACATATTAAAGGTGAGAGCGCTGGGCTGCACGTTTACATGTCTTAATGATGAACATCAAATGAGTTTGGGTTCAAATATCACTGCCATCACAGGCTCTTCATGATCCAGTTTCAGAACCAAACACCAAGAACCTGCGTCCATCTTGCAGTTTCTTTTCACGTGCACATTGAAACACGCTCACAGATCTATATGTGAGGATGTGCTGCTCATTGAAAGCAGCCCAGAATCACACGCTGTACTGACTGATAGTTATATTTCACCTCTTGTCTCCTCAGCTCCAGGTCAATCCCAAATTCCTGGTGATGGAATCAGATTTCACCAACAACGTTGTACGGTGTAACATTCACTACACGGGACGCTTCGTCCGAACAACCAACTGCAAGATTGCACAGTGAGTGGAAGAGACGTAACTGACCTTTACGTTTTCTGTTTCTGCGCGCAAAATGAAAGAAAATATGATTGTTGTTATAAAATTATGATGATTTCATTATTTTTTTCCACGTATATGTTATATGTCGTGAGAATTTGAGTCAGTTTTTTTTGGTTTGATCATAGAATATTACTAGAAGGCAAGATAAAATTATTCTGGGCCGAAAAAAAAAAAGTCAATATTTGTTTCTTAATATTTTTTATTAATTAGTTTGGTGGACTGTAAAATTCTGCAATTAACCGTCCTAAAAAATAATTTAAAACAAAACAAAAAAAAAAAAAACGATTAAATTACGGAATATCTTACCCTTCAGTACATACATACAGTACATATAAAATGCTTTTCTTTGTTGTTTGTAGAAATGTAACTCATTTAGAATGTAGTTATTCATGCTGGTTAAAATAGCAACAAGAAAGAATTTTCAAATATAAACTTCTGTTTATGATTCATAATATTTATTATAAATTAATAACTTCATTAATAATAATATTGGATCCTGCTTTTTTATTATGGTTTATGGTTACATACATAAAATATTTGGGTGAGTTTATTTTTACCTTCTTTTTTTGTTTGTTTGTTTGTTTTCCAGAACATGTTATTACATACGCTGCGCTCTGCTTTGTTAAGAGTTTACTTTTAATGAACACCTCATAAACAATATCCATCTCTTGTGATGTTTGCAGCCCGCACTTCACATTCACTGCACTCCAACAAACATGTTTTTATTTTTCAGGTCCTGATCAGGTCGGCGAACTGAGAGGGCCGTCGATTGCTATTCCATTAGACTGTGAATGGAATCCATTTGTCGCCAGTGTAGATGCTGTTCCCTTTTTAATCTCTGTTGTTCCAAGTGCTGTTTTGGTGGAAAAGATCCCTCAGCGCTGGCAAGGTTGTGCCAGTTGATGTAACCAGTTCCGACCCTTTGCGTCTTCCGTGTCTCGCTGCAACACCTCACATCAATCCGCTGCCAAAACACGGTCGAGTAAGGAACATAATTGGCTCAGAAACAGGTGATCACATTAACAAAAACACACATGGCCCCCGGACAATAAAGAACACAGCCGCCCAAAAAAAGAAAAAAAAAATAATGAACTCAGGATATGAGGTTTCGGGAAGGCGATTTACCAGCATGGGGACAGGAAGAGAGTGTCAGAGGAGCTAAATGTTTAATTTTCAAGTCTTCAATATTGCAGAGCTTCACGCTGAGGTCTCTCGTGGCAAATACTGTCAAAGTTTTTTACTACACTTTTAAATCGGCTTTTCACTCCTCTCCGTGGCTCAAGTCGACGTACAGTCGAACCTCGGTTTACGGTGGAATCAGGCAGCGCACAGTGGTGCTCTCTCTCACCCAGACAGAGAGAGAGAGCGCGCGAATGTTCTGTGTGTCAATCATGTCAGAGTCTTTGCTCGGAATCAGTCCTCAGCCCGAGAAAGTGACAAGTATTTCCTGGACGTATCCGTGATGACTGTTGAAATGAAGAGGGAAACTCACTGGGTCATCAGATTCTGATCGAGTTCCCAAAAGTTTTTACCAGAACTAATCCATTCATGGGCCCAAAATCCATTGTGAAAGCATGTTGTGGAAGGCTATGATTCCCGGTTAAAGAGTACGAACTAGAAAAGCGCAGAGACAGCGCCATTTTCTCTCATTGACTTTCAAAAAACACATTGCTGTACTGGTGCACGTTTCTTGAAGTAAGCAGAAGCTGCCTTCTGGTACCCAGGAAGTGAGCAAATTGTCCTGATCTCTGCACCATGAGTGACACTAGCGACGTCCTATCCAAGCTAATTCGGAACTGAGCTGGGCGCTTGAGAAGCCGAGCAAATCACGGTACAGCAGAACCTTCTTCCATCCAAATGGAACCCAGCAACATTTAAGTTACTGCAAACAAATCTAGGATTATTTCTTGAAAATTCATTGTCACGTTTTTGAGTTATGCACTTCACATAACATAAAATGGTGACAGCAAAACATTGATTGTAAAAGAAGTCATTAATATCCTTCATAAAAGATACAAAAACCACAATCGAAGAGTGTGGTTCACCCACAAGGTTCAACGTTCCATTTCCCGACGTCAATATATCACACATTGGGAGGGCGGTTGTGTCTGAACGCAGTCTGCTGCAGTCAAAATGGTACCATTCACCGAATTCTGAATGTCACACTCTGTGGGTCCTGACTGGTCATAATCTTCTGGCTAGTTTGACGTCATTACATGAAAAGACATGAACGTCATACCATTTATGTTTTCTTAGTGATTTTTGTCACCAAAACACACATTGTTTAACAAGTTAAAACAAAATAAAATGAGTCATCATGAATGAGTCAAACACTATTCTTGAGCGTAGCCTCTAGCTTCACGATGCCACTCCGCTAAATTCACCGAATGGTGCAGTATACGGCAGGACATTCGATCCAAATATACACCATGTAAACCAACTGTTTTCAAAGGCGGCGACCGACCTGTAAACCAAACCTTTCGAACGTAACCTGCCACAGTAGAGGTGCTATAGAAACGGCCTTGTGGAGTTTGTTTGCTGTTTACACTGTCTTGGGGGGTTTATTCTTCGACAACTAACACTGGTCGGATGATGATCATCATTTTGAAGAATGTACATACAAGTATGCATGACGTGGCGTCTGTTCCATGTGCCTTTTATTGTACTGTAATACGTGAGATTTCTCTCCACTGACTGGCTTTCATCGCCCCTGAAGACACTCGGGGTTGTAACGCAGAAGACCAACAGCTGTTTCTACCTCCCTCTCCGACTGAGTGAGCTGTTGTTTCCATCCCAAAACTGTTCATTGCCGGCATGAGTGGTAAATACCGCAGGTATTGAGGCGAAGCGAGACACAAACTGAATTAAGAATGTGATCGTGCTGTATTTTTCCCAAAGATTGAACTCTGATGTTTCACTTTTTAAACCATTCTTTTTTATTGTGACGTACTGTACGGACACTTGTGAAATCATGTTTCGCTCCAGAGAATGAGTTGGGGCACGAGAGAAGGTGGTGCCTTATGTGTGTCATAAGACCAAACTCCTGTCGACTGTCATTTACAATAAACACGTATACACAACAACAGTGGTGCTGACTGCAAGACTGTTGCGTGTGTTATGATTCATTCTTTCCTTAAAGTACTCCACCATATTTTTAAAATGGTTCCACACAAACTTCTAATTCAGAAAAAAGTTTTAAACATATTTATTTATTCATTCATTTAGCTTTTAAAAAGGCAGTGAAAGTTGCCATCCTTTACGTTTCTGGAGCAACGCACACGAGGAAACAAGGACCTTGTAAAAAACTAGTGTCAGTTTTTAGCCTAGAAAAAGAATGTGGAGTGTCTGCTGCAGGTGGCTGTTCCTCTATGTGTGTGGCCGCTGCATGTGGGAGGGGTTGCCGAGTGAGTGACGTCTCTCCAGAAGTGAAGAGGTGCCCGGTGCGTGTCCAGCTCTGAATGTGCGCTTCTGTGCAGTTTGGCTGTGACCAAGTCATAAACCAAGTCACGCTCTGTCCCAGACTGGCCTCATCCCTGTCCCAGCTCCAGCCCACAACAGGACATCAAACCCTGGAGTGAGCGCTCCAGCACCTCCCCTGTGACACTCTACCACGGTCCAGTGAGGAGACAGGAAAGGTTTTACACCTCAATATGAAGAAAAAACACTCAGTAAATGGAGCTAACAGGACACGTCTGCATACAGAGGCTGCGTTATACACAATAACAAAGCGCGTCGTGGGTCAGCTGATCGGTCCGCGCACATTATGGTTTTTCCGGCTTTTTTCGGGGGCGTTGGAGTTCTGGATTTTTGTTTGAATTCCGAAGCAAAAAAATCTCGAAATTTTTGTTCGAATTACGATTTGTTCGAATTCCGAGATGTTCGAAAATCGAGGCACCACTGTATGTGATAGTGAGCACTGGTTGTTTTGTTATGGAGCTCCACACAGGAGGTTTGGATCCAAAACGGATCGTGTCGTCTCACTGGTAGCTGACGACAGTCGGCGCATCATACCAGCAAAAGTTATCCTCAATCATGCATTTACTTTTCTTGTTGCTTTCGGCTTTGACGATTGGAGTTTTGTGTGCGCCTGCGCGTGGCACTGCAGCCCACATCCGCTTTTTTTTTATTGTGTTGCAAGAGGAATCATTCAGAGAAGAATCATAGAGGTGAGCACGGAAGAATCTGATTCTTGCTCACAATTTTTTTGACTGAAAGACACTATGGAAGAATGATTTATTTTCAAACATGCTGCACATGGTAAATGTAATGCTATGAGCTTTTATATATGTTATCTCTGTTATCATTTTCCAGTACATTGTCTGTCTTGCTGTCATGTAAATAGTGATAATAAAATATTAAAATGCACCGCGATTGTGTTTGCAAGGTCTATTTTCAATTTATAAGGGGAGGGGAGTTATTGGCAGAGGTTGGCAGGTGTGCGATCTAGAGGGAAAAGTCCTCAAGAAAAAGCAAAGTGGAAGAGGATCTAACACAGAATTCTTGCCACTTCTTGCCAATCGGAAGGCGAGGAAGGCAGTGCCTTCCCCTATCATCCTATGTTCAGGACACTGTCAGCAACACATGCTGCCTCGTGAGGAACGCTCACCAGCGTCTCCTATTGTCAAGAAACGTCAAAGCATTTCTGGTGTGGAAGAAGATTCTGGACGCATGAGTGAAAGTCTCACGTCGTCATTGATAATAATAATAATAATAAAAAAGATCAATCCAAATGTTTCATATGTAGAAATCCAATGTGTACCTTCAACTTCGATTCCCGCAGGTCATTTCTCGCCACAATAGTTATGAGTCATGGTGCCTTTGAAAGGTGTTTACTGGGATGATAATGAGGATTTATTTTGGGATAAACTCTTCAATAATCAGTTTATTCAGAGGCAACAACAATGAAGTCACTGACAATCAAACCCAGTGAGTCGCAGCTCATCGTATCATTAAAGCAAAATTGTGTATTTAAAGCCGGCGAGA
Source organism: Synchiropus splendidus (assembly GCF_027744825.2). NCBI lineage: Eukaryota > Metazoa > Chordata > Actinopteri > Syngnathiformes > Callionymidae > Synchiropus > Synchiropus splendidus. The sequence continues at coordinate 31,537,938 of NC_071338.1, forward strand.
GCCACACTTGTGTCCCACTGAGGAGCTTAGTTCAAGACGTGAGAGGCATCATGTGGATTACAATCACTCTAAGAAGTTCCCTCATGGTTAGTTCCAACAGATATTTCCCAAATCGTGATGCTTTATTTACAATGCAACGTGCACTGCGGAAGGAGAAAAAAGAAAAACTTTTTCTGCCATAAACTTTGAAAACAGCATCTAATAATGTGGACAACAGAGGGGAAGAAGAGACGCCATTGTGTGCCTGTTTTGCTGTGCGGTCTGTCCTGACAAACCTTTGACCTGCTGTGATGGAACTTCCTCTTTGTCTGGACTGTTTATTCAGCCCGTGCCACATAATATCATCCGCTCTGGCGCCTGTGTGAATATTGCTTTTGGAGAGCATCAAACTGCACCACTCTCCACCCCTTTTCTCATCAGCTCCTCAGCAGGCTTTGTTTGGCGAAGGTGAGGTACAGAAAAAGCCTCGAATTGAGAACGTAAGAAGAAGTATATTTGGTCAGACAAGAAAAATGAACACAACAGTAGCTATTGTACTGAGAACCTTTGTTTATGTTTGAATCTTGCCGCCATCTTCGTGCCCACAAGATCCACTGAGGTTTGTTTTAGCTTCGAACCTGACTGATTTTAGTCAAGTGAGATCATATGTTCGACTCCAACTGAACACTCTCAGATGTTCCCCGTCCTGTCTCGAAGAAATAGCACAGTTTCAGTTCAGCACTTTCTGTTCTTTCAGTTCACGTCACTCCCACAAGGAATCAACGAAATCATGGGCCTTTCACACAGATGGATTCAAACTTAGTTCCTCTTTGGCACATTTAATTTCTAACTGTTACAATTGAAATTCATGTTGTGGAAGCCTGAACTTTGAACGTCTTGTTTGAATTGCTCTTTTTAAGGCTCATTTATGCTCAACATTATATACAGTTACGGACAGTGCCTTCAGCCTGCGCTCTGCCTTCATTTCCTCTATTTTTCTCCATGTTACGGATGTGTACCAAACGGAGCAGTACCACCTGAAACCATGGGGGGCAGCGTTGGTGTTACTACCATGATACACAGCTCTAATGAGACACAAAGAAGACGTAACAATGGTGGAAACTCTCCGTGCTCCAGTGGCCATATATTTAAAGTCCAACAACGCTGCCTCCGTTTCCTCTTTTGTGCAAGAGCTACATGATCAATGCTGACTCCACAGTCGCCATGTTGGTTTTGGAGTTTGTTGAGCTGCCCCCTGGTGGTTATATAGGTGAACAGCATTACCAACACAAACGCATAGAAGCATGTGATCAGTGATGTTTGATACATTTTCATATGTTCTTGCGCCTCCCATCAGAAATGCATTAGATTGTCTTGGAAAAACTACATAGTGCCTCTTTAAGAGCGAAGATTTATACTCAATTATACTCAGAATCCACCTGAGACTTCTTCACTTCACTGCTTCATATTTACATCACTCTTCAAGAAAAGACGCCAATGTTGCCATAACATTGCGCAGTAATGTACGACGCCACCCGCCGATCAACACCGTTGTTGTGTTTACTGCTGATCCACCAGAGGGAAGGTCCACACTAAACCACGTGAGCCGAGGAGTGAGGCGGCTGGGCGAGGAGGCAGAGCAACCGCCCCTGGGAGCGTGTGGAGCAGAGCACGGCAGACACACACTGTATCGCTGAGATATGGATGTTCATACACACTGCCAGAAATGCCAACGCAAGCACGATTCCAAAAAAGTGGAGCACAGGAGGACCAGAGGGACGAGTCAGCCGCGTGTGGGAACAAACACTTGGACGGAACAGCAAGTCCCGACTTTGCAGATTGACCTTAATTGTGAGTTAAAGCACTCCACAGGGCTTGTAATAGAAAAGGCAATGTTTGGATGTCCCCTCAGTGGGTGTCACACATCAGTCGACGTGTTTTTATCTTCAGCGCTGCTGTCTCATGGCAGACAAGTCCGACCTCCATCTGTCGCCGACAGGTGATCCAGACCTGTCCAGAGTGTCTCGCCTCTCTCCTGAAGTGTGATGAACGTCGCCTCGTGTCAGGGCTCCACCAGGTTGTCCGCATCCAGGTCAGTAAGAATTAAAGTTGTGACTGCTTTCATATTACTTCTTCCTTTGATCCGACTTTGTTGCAATCCACAGATGAGGGTTTTTAAAACTAACTTTGTCACTAGCATTAAGTAGTAGTATATAGTATTAAATAGAATAGTTTGAAAATGCGCGTGACAGAGTCTTGTGTGATCGGTATTTGAGTGACGCCATTGGCTGATAAGATTCGTCTGAACGTCTCCAGCAGACTGGAGGTCCTGGAAACAGGGCAACTGAGAAGGTGGTGGAGCAGGCGAGAACATGTCAGAGTAAGGATGGGCTGATGAGGCTTCATGAAACAGTGTCATTATTTTCCCTCTCCTCAAGAGTGCACTCTGCTCTAGAGAATGGCAGGTGCCATCACGTGCAAATGTTCAACATTTAGCATCAATTGCTACATATTTTGGGAGCGCTGGTGGCTGATGAGGCTTCATGAAACAGTGTCCTCATCTTCAAACCCAAAGGAGACGCTCAGTCTTTAAATGTGAGGTTTCATTGAAATGGTTGATCAAATTCATTGATTATAGAGGAGAGAGCACCATCTAGTGAGCTCTGAAAATGAAGGCACTGTTTCATGAAGCCTCATCAGCACATTACTGTTACTCTCTGACCATTTTTTTCCTTCTTCTTTCTGTCCGTGTATAGGCTCCTGAGTGATGTGGAAATGTAGCCGATCAAGAAGCCAAAGACAAAGTGTTGTCATGTTCTCACTGTGTATTGTCTGTTCCGTGTCTTTCCTGTGCTTTTATTTTGTTAACCCCTGTAGTTTCCTTTTCTTTCCTCTCATCCAGCTTAATGGCAGCACAGCTGGAGCTCATCCCGTCATCAACTCCTGTGGATATCACCTGGTGAGCTCCAGACTGGAGCTGGCTGCTACTGTCATTCGGTAAATCTCCCAAGACTTGTATTCCTTGTTGTTCTTCTGAATTTTCTAGATTCCTGCGCAGGCTTGAATTTCTTTTCAGCCGCTTCCTGAGTTTTGTTTTCTCCTGCTTGCTCTGCTTCTGTTTTCATCTCCTTAATTCTTTAGCTAGACCGCATGTGAGTGTTGTTAAACTCACTTTTCATTTATTGATTGTGTAGATTTTTCCCCTTGTGTGAGTTTGAGTCTTCTCCTCACGTAGCGCTTTTAGTAAATTGGACCTCGTGAATTTATATCCGAGCATGTTTGTGTTCTAGTTTTGAAGGTTGACATTGATTCACCTCTCTTTTGTTACAGATTTTCCCCCAGTCCCTCTGTGTATTTCCCGGTTCGTGTTTTGACTCTGGCGCCTTCAGTTCCTGTCTTCATCGTCTGTATTTATTGTGATTTTTTTTTTTTTTTTTTGTATTAAATGTATTCATTTAATATTGTTGTCCGTGCCTTCTGTCAGCCTGCAGTCATCTGCACCTGGGTCAGTCCTTAGGCATAAGTGTTGCACTATGCTAAGTATCAATTTGATGACTATCACTTTTCAGTCCTGAGGAGTAAAAACCACACTCCTATATTTATGTGGTCTGAACCTTCAGGGGCTTGCACGACATGCACATATTTGTGTTCCTGTCATTTCATTATTATGAGTTTTCTCACGATTATATGAATTCAAAACCCACCCAGGACCAGCACCATCCTGCCCACTTGTTTGTGTTATTGTGATACGTTGAGGACCGGAGATGAGAAGCAGCAGCTGAGACCGGCTGTGCTGTGGGGACGTCGGGCACATGGGCAAAAACCGCGCATTTTGAGCGCTTTAATGGCCTTTCTACGGCTCAGACAGCACCACTGCACCCGTGGCTTATAGACCGCTGCAACTCCTGTATGAACAAGATCTACTTTCCTTCTTAAATTAGGTGGGTGGGGCTAATATTCCGGAGCACTCGATAGTCTGGTATTTACGGTACTTTAGAGCTGAGTGTGCCATCTAGTGGTCTCTAGTCAGCCCACTTGTTTATTGTGTTTTGAGGGTGTTTCATCTTTGCATCATTGTGCATGACACGATATCTGTCTTGGATGAGGAGTTTCTAGAGCGATGGTGCGACAGCATCCTGTGTAGTGTGTTGAGGATATGCACCACTTACTGTACTATCAACAGCTTTTACTTTCTACTTATTTAGGTAGAGTCCAGATTTAGATCGAGTTTTTTTTTTTTTGGGCCCACGATCAGGAGGTTTTGATCCTGCTGGCGCTGTAAAGACCTCGGCTGCCCGTCCAAGACTCTGACGAAAAGAGCTTTTGATCAAGACGCCGGACACACAGTTTGATTCAGATTCATTATCGAAGAAACAAGCGTGAAAATGTGAGGCCCTCTTCAGTTCAGAGGCCATTAAACCTCCCAACTCGGACAAGAGGATGTATTTAGTCGTGACAGAGAGCTGCGATTATTAGAATAAATGTCGCTGGTGATGGATTGAAGCCACTATTCCGCGGTTAATCCGACTTGTTCGCCCTTCTCGTCGCCTCCTCTCAACTCTGCCCAACAAACATTTTCGGTTTGATCCATTAGACAGTCATCTCAGTCATGCGCTGCACCATGGGATGTTTGCTGTGACACCAATGACAAGGTGAAAACGTTCTGCCAGAGTAAATTGATTGTTGCGGCCGCATTTGTTTCCCTTTATAGTCGCGGTCGTTGTGTAAGTGTGTAATTGTGGAGAGGACACGACAGTGGGTCAACTTTGAATCCCCTTTTAAAAACCATTTAGAACTTCTGACGAACAACCGTTCGGGAAAAAGATTACATTTTCTGACTTTATTTTTCTATTTATTTGCATGTTCATTTGTGCATTTTTATGTTTTCTTTACCAATATATTTAATATTTATTCTCATATCCCAGCTTCCGCTTTCCTCGCTCTCCTCAGCGGGATTCGAACCATCAACCTTCCTTGCGTGCAGCTCCACTCCACCACACAAGAGAGACCGCAGCATGATATAAACACATTTAATACAGAAAGGCAATAGATGACTCAAGAGTACAAGGTTTCATCAAAGTAGTTGTTCAAATCAAAATACCGTTAAATACGAACCATAAGCGGCTACTTTTTTCTCGCTGTCTGAACCTTGCACCTTTTACAACTACCCAGCTAATATATGGGTTATTACAGGCTAAAGAGCATCATGCTGCCAAAATATTGAGCCTTGTCACTTCAATCCGACAGGTGTTTATTGACCTAGAAGCGCACGAAATGTGCTTTTTTTCGCCTGCGTGTCCGCAGCTCTGCCAACAGAGCCAATCTCTTGGACTGGAGATGAGAAGCAGCAGCTGAGACCGGCTGTGGTGTTGGGACTTTAGGGACGCAGGCAAAACCAGCGCATTTTGAGTGTTTTAATGGCCTTTCTACGGTGCAGACAGCACCACTGCACCTGTGACTTATAAACCGATGCAACTCCTGTATGAACAACATCTGTTTTCCTTCTTAAATTCAGTGGGTGGGGCTAATATTCCGGAGCACTCTATAGTCTGGTATTTACGGTACTTTAGAGCAGAGTGTCGAGTGGGCTCTGAAGATGCCGACGTTATTTCATGAAGACTCGCCATCCCATCTATCCAGCCGTCCGCTGAGTCTTGTTGAGCGTGTTGTTTTGTATTCCAGCGACTTTATATGGTGTGTCTCATGTGTTTGTTTTCGTTGATACACAGGGGGTAAAAGTTTGTAAACAAAGTTTGTTCCAGACGTTGAATTCTTCTCCAGAGGTTTCCATGAGAGTAATTGAATTTTGTTAAACGGGAAAATGAAGAGTGGCCTGCGAGCGCCGCACCTACACCTCCAGACATTTGGTCCAATTCTGCTCCGCGGAGAATCTGCGGCGCATCATCAAGAAAGCTACAGGTAATTCATCTTCTGGCTCTCCCTCTGTGTTGTGACCTAATTAAACGAATAAAGATGTGAGGGGAATCTTCATTTCCGCGGGGATAAACACAGCGCTTCGCGGCGAAAGGTAAGAGGAAGCGTCAGCTTTGTCAGGGAAGAATAGCGTCAGAGTGGAAAGCGCTGGCTGTGGAAGCGTGAACGGCTGAATTGTGGGGGAGAAAACAGCGGCGTGATTTAGATGCAGCTGCAGTTGCTGGCTCATTTGTTTTGCTAATAGCTCATCCTGCACACGCCGACTCCATCGCCGAGTTAACAAACATTTCACTCCAATGCGTTCACATCGAAAGAGACGGCCATTACAAGAGCAAAGGAAGTTAGCAGAGACGCCGTCGACTGCGACGTTTGGTGGTTAAAGTTTTATGATACAGCTGAAACATCTGCGGCGTCCACTACGATGGATGTTTTTTCTGGAATCCTTTACGCAACTAGAGCCCTAAATCATCTGTGATCTGTTTATTGTTCTCCCATCTAGAGTCTAGTCCCACTGTTCCACATGAAGACAGCAGTTTACTGTCGGATAGGCCATAAGCCCGCCAAACGATTTCGGTTACCGGAACCGCGAGTGTGATGTAATGATGGATAAACCTCATACTGTTCACACCAACATCTCCAAAGTAGTTTTAAATCTGATTCCCATGTTAATGTCCTGGATTTGGCGCAGTGCGTCGGCCCTTTTTTATTCGCATGTGCCCTGCGTCATCTACAGTTGTTTAGACGTCCCGAAGAGGACTGGTCTGTCCAGAGCACTGTTCAAAACTTAGTAATAAGGATCCAACTGGAAGAGAAGTGTTCCCATGACAGTGCACCGAGGGACCGAAGTTTGCTTCATGTCCCGCCCTCGCCATTTTTTAGGCTCATTTTTTCCAGTACCCACTCCGCACAACTGTGCTTATTTGACATGTGTGAGCTAAGAAGAGAACCATTCTCAAGAGAGCCAATCACGTGAGTGTGTGTGTGTGTGTGTGTGTGTGGCTGCCCAAATATGAGCGAACTGAATTCCCAACTGCTCCTTCTAAACCACCTTCAGCTCATTGTTTTGCACGTCATGTAGGCTATGGTACTGGTTTCACTGGCCTCTTTGCTGTGACCCAAAACTATCACACTCCGACTGACACCTTTTGCCAGGGCAAAATCTTCCCCTCCAGGACAACTTAAGTCCAGGGACGAATTTTTTCTTGAAACAGACTTCGATCTGGGCCGGTGACTGCAGTGTGAAAGCTTCCTTGAAGGCCTTTCTAAGGCCTATTTCCTCTCCCCTTAGGTACGAAAATGTACCGATGTTACCATAACTGATCGCATGCTTCCATGCATTCTTTGTATCGATATCGCTGTTCAACAATATATCCACCAGGGGGAGCAGCCCAGAGTCAAAAGTTTGTGACAATGAAAACCTTCAAAACCAACATGGCGACTGTGTAGGAGGCAGTGGTCGGTGAGGACGGAGAGTTTCCGCCATTGTTGCGTCTTCTTCGTGTCTCATTTGAGCTACGTATCGGGTAGTAACAGCAACACTGCCCCCCATGGTTTACAGTGGTGCTGCCACGTCTGGCTCGTATTCGTAAGCTTGTGGAAACGTGTGGAAATATGATGATAAATCAGCCTTCAAAATGAATTCAGCTGGACTTGGTGGACTTGCCTCTGATCCCACCTCTATTCTATTCTATTCCATGTATAGAAGCAGTGTTGAGCGCAAGACAGGCGGTTCTAGTTGAGAGTTTAAGTGGGCAACCCTCACGCCTCCATGTCTCCACAAACTAATTTAAACGTAGATCACCTCTGCAACAGTCACTCCAGAGCTCACCCCGCTCATCCATCCCGCCGCCGACTCTGCAGGGAGTTTGGATGATGAAGTCTGCGACGGGGAGCGCTGTGTTCAGCCCTTCACTCCTCTGACAGGCCCATATTTCATACCGCAGCTCCACTGTCACCGTTTCCTGAGCCGCCAGGTCACCGACACCCGTCGTACGATCGCTGGCTGGAGACAGACGCGCTCCTGTGTTGTCTCTCTGGCGCTGACCTTCGGTTCTCGACAGCTGGGCGACCCCCACCCCAGTCTCCCTCTGATTCCTCTCCCGTTGCCAGAGTCAAGATAATTCTGGCTGCTGGAGGGCAATTGCTTTTGGGAACTTTGGTATCGCTGGCTGACTTGTTGTCAGAGTAAATAGTAAAGTAGCGCAGCAAGGACACGATGGTGACACGATTACGACTGACTGGAGAACCGTTGATGGAGTCGTCTGATGTTTGTACAGCAGTCTCGCCTTGAAAACTGCACAGTCATTAATGATTTCATAGTTTCAAAGATTGGCTCGGTGGAGAAGACGCAATGGTTTATTTAGAGGGTTTAGCAAACACCCAAAGAAAACTCATTCCTTTTTATCTGAAACTGCTTTTGGTCTGAATTATTGAGAGAGAGAGGGCGAGAAACATTGGGCTGTAACTAGACTGTCCTCATGATGTAATATGAGGCATGGACTTCTTGTGGATTCCCCTTCAGTCTCACGTGGATGTTTCTTGTGGTGACCTCTTCCACCAGCAGTGACTCTGAAAATCGCCATTCTGCTTTGCTGTGTCTGAGGCTGGCAGCCATCTTTCATTATCATTTCAATACTACTCATTTTAAATCATGCCATTTATATTCAGTAGGTGGCGCTCTCAATTTTAAAACTGGTGCAAACTTGAGATGAAATGGTTGGTTTTAAGAGCTGACAGTGCCATCTAGTGGGCTATAAAAATGAGGACACTGCTTCATGAAGCCTCATCAATAATGGAGAGGCTCCGGTTTGGTCCCATCTCAGGAAGTGATGTGTCCCTGACTCGGACACATCCCATGCGTTTGTGAGAGTGGAACATGATGACAGCGTTTTCGGTGGCACGATTACTGGGTGACTCCGATATCTCTTGCCGACATCGTTCCTTTTGACTCTGTGGTGACACTCATTCAGATTTAGATGCCACATCTCTACGAATCTGGTTTCAGCACCACGGGTGCACCATTCTTTCACTCTGAGCTTCTTTGGCACGTTCATGATCTCCATGGCGACGGCTGGCAGGTGAGTTCCCGCGGCGTTTTCAAATTACACCAGCGGTGGAATCTCCATCCGAATCCCGAAAAAAAACTGAAAAGTCTATGTTGAACCCGACCACTCGAAATCTGATGCAATGATGTGAACGTGTCATGACAATTTGGGGTAAAGCTCCAGATGCTATTGCGTAGTCAGACCAAGCCATTAAACTGTTGTGATTAACAAGTGACATTTTGCTAGGAAGATGAGGCACAGCGACGGGTTTCGAGTTTTGTTGTTTTTTCTCCAGGGCTTTTTTTTGTTTTGTCCTTTTTCTTGGACTCTCTGTACTTTCTGTTTGGAGTTTGTTTGATCACCTTGCTTTCCTCTGACGCTTTCTCAAGAAAACATCTCTAACGTGTCTGTGGTTGTGTGTCTGGAAGGTTGTCTCCCAGCCTCTCGCCCCGAGTAGCCGGGAAATGCTCCACTCAGCTTGCACTCCATCATTGAAAATAGAAAGATGACTCCATACGGTGTGGTGCCTGTGACTATGCGGTCACTGGTTCGATTCCGCCCTCAGGTGTTTGGAGCCGACTGACATTGGAGAATGTGTATCTCACTGTAGTGTGTGGAGCAAACAGTGTCCTCATGTTCAGAGCCCACTAGGTGGCACTCTCTGCTCTAAAATCTTAACATTTCAACAACCGGTTGCATCATTTTTTAACTGAGAGCGCCACCTACTGAGCTGGGGACACTGTCTCATGAAGCCAATGAACAATGAAACTGTATGACATCAGTCACTGCGTTGCATGAACAGTGTGTATTTTTACACAAGCGCTGCACCTTCATTTCAAACTCGAAGTCTGTGTGAAAATCGGCCCGGTGATGAATGGCTGTTTGGGAAACAAAGGCCGACTTTTTTTCTCATGAAAGATGCAAATGAGCGAGTTTTCAGGTAATTATGAGAATAATTATTTCCCTCCCTTTGAACATTAATCCCATTCAAAACGCGACTTTGTTCATTAAACGCACGGCCGACACAAACAAGTCCAGGCGTGCGGCGCTTGTGTTGGGCCGCGATCGCGGGCTTATTCATCTTGGTCGACTCGGAGTCCAGCGAGAGGGAAACTGATGACGCTCGCTGGATTTCCAGTGTGAAATGATGATTCAGGGGAAGCACGTGCGACCTTCTCTTCCTCGGCTCAACTGCATTTTACTCACGTCATGCTCCAGCGGACGTTGGGAGGCAGTTTTATGGCGGGGAACGTGCGTGTGTGGTCTCGGCCCGTCACCGACGGCCTGCATGATCATGATGTCAAAGTTCAGCCGACAGCCGTCTCTGTCCACTGACATGGCTGCGTAGCTCACTACTAATGGTTGCTAAACATCGAGGATCACACTGGCGCCACCATCAGATCAATTTATAACTAGCTGTGCTCACTTTAAAAACACACTGTTCTGTATGTACTTTTACTTTGTAACTTCCTGTTTTCCTGGTTCTGTGTTTCCTGTTTTGTATCTTGTTCCCTCCAGCTTTATGGCAACGCAGCTGGGACTCATTCGGCTAATCACACCTGCATGGATATCCACCCTTGAGTTCCGGTCTGATTTGCCAGATGGTCTGATTTCGTGTCTGATGGTAAAGTCCTCTCTTGTTGATCTGTTGTCCAGTGACCCTGTTTACATCTCTGCGTTCTGCTCCTCGTTCTCTCGCCTGCCAGCTCTCTCGCTTCCCTCTCTCTCTCCTACCCGATTGACTTGTGTGTGTGAGTGTTGTTTACTCACCTTTGCAGTTCCACCGTCGTGGTATTTATTTCCTCAGGATTGTGTGTGTGTGTTTAAGCGCGACCGAGCGTTTTCAGTTTATCTCAGCCTGGTGAGAGTTGTGTCCGAGTGCGCCTCTCAGTTGTCCCCGTTTTCAGGCTTTGTATTTCTTGCACCTGCTTCCAGGTTTCAGGTTTACCCCCTCCTTTCGTGTTTGTCCTCTGCGCTCCGCTTCTGTCTTATTGTCTGTGTATATTTGTGTTATTTGTATTAAACCCGTGCTAACCTCGTTGTCCGAGTCCTCAGTGAGTTTACAACCTTTCTCCACTTGGGTCAGGCTAAGTCAGCAAACATGACACACACCTTCTTATTTGCCATTTGTCGTTTTCCCTCCCTTTTTTCTCCCAGTTTTCAGTGTGTTTCCACCACCAGCTTGTTTGGACTTATTTCCTCCCTTTTCTCCATGTGTGAGTTTTGACCACCATGTTACTTGGTCGTATTTTACATGACTGTGTATTTCACTACGTTTGGGTGATGACCATTGTGTGTTTTGGGGGGCTTTTTTTTTTTTTTACTTTGCGGGTGACTGACAGCTGTGTTCTGACTCTTGTTTGCTTTCTGTTCCCATATTTATTCCTTAGTTTTATTCGTGTTTGCTCCGGGTTCGGTGATGCCCTCAGTCCTTCCATCAGTCTGTTAATTTGTTTTATTGCATGAATTAAGTCGCTGTGCTGGTGGTCACCACTTGCACAAGCGGTCCCTGATATGAATTTTGAAATTACGGTTAAGTATCCTACACGGACGGTGGGAGCATGTTAGTGTGAAATAGAACTGGTTAATGAAAGTTTGGCTGTCGGCTCGAAGAGACTTTTGCCTCCAGAAAATCTTACTTTTCATGATGAATTGTATCTTGTATTCATCATGCGTTGCATTAATTTTTTTTACCCATTTTTAGTCTAAAAAGTATCTTCCCTAGTGGTGGACTGATGAGGCTTCATGAAACAGTGCAAATGTTCAGAGCTCAGTAGGTGGCGCTCTCGGTTAAAATGATGGGCGAGTTCATTGAAATGGTGGTTGAAACTACATACAATTTAGAGAAGAGAGCGCCATGTAGTGGATCTGAGAGTGAGGACACTGTTTCGTGAAGCCTAGGCTTTTCCTTTACAGTACTATAAGCAAAATTCTCAAAGGGGAAGAGAACACGAACGTCGGTCCAAGCGATTCCGAGCTGTCAGGAGTTTCCAGAGCTGGACTGTGACAGAGGGAAGGCCAAACTGTGAAGGAGATTTTTATCAGAACAGAAGCATTTGAAGGACAAACTCTCACAGTGAAACTGAGAAAACAACGTTGTGAGAGGAACATGCCCAGGACAAACCCACCAGCCGGTGTGGTCCATCTGAGCCACACGTCCCACGTCTGTATACCATCAGGGCTCCAGCAGCCGAGACGCGGGCTGTGATCTTGGAAACATGTATTCAAAAAGGCTTCCTCCGTCATGACTTTGCATTTCCTCCTGATGGCATGAAGTGCTTATGTACTTGCTTTACCCCCGAAACACAAATCTATTTACACAGTCGTGCTGCGAGCGCGCCTCCATCGCCGGGTCAAGAGTCAAAGTCCAGCGGCATAAATCATGGTGATGGCGTAAATTTAGCATCCAGTGATGTCATGAAGGGAAAAACAAATACCTGCCAGGCTGTGAGTAGGACTTGCTTTTTCTGTGTGTGTGTGTGTGGCTGGTCACGGCATGAAAGGGCGCTCTATCCCAACCTCTCCTGAGAAATAAAACAAGACGGCGCTCTGTGCTGTGTCAACCGCAGGTCATATCTCGCCCTTTATGAGATCTAAACTTCCGTGGTGGAGTCACGGGTTATTTCTGTAGCGGCTCACGGTGACTAGTTACAGAGCAGAGCACTGGTCCAGCTTTGACCACAGTGACCTGCCATTGTGTTGACTCGTGATTCCCAGAGGAAAGAAGCCAATACGGTTCCTTCAGTGGACAATCCAGCAAGGGGTTTATTACGAGCCAACAAGACTGGAGGGACTAACCTCCTGAATAATATACAGTGGTACCTCTGTTCTCGACCACAATCTGTTCCAGACAGCCGTTCGAGAAGCAAATTGTTGGAAATCTGAATCGATTTTTCCCATTACAATGAATGGAAAAAGCAATAATGCGTTCCAAGCCTTAAAATAGTCTTTTGTAGGAGTGAATGTAGAGCGTCTGCTGCAGGTGGCTGTTCCTCTATGTGTGTGGCCGCTGCATGTGGGAGGGGTTGCCGAGTGAGTGACGTCTCTCCAGAAGTGAAGAGGTGCCCGGTGCGTGTCCAGCTCTGAATGTGCGCTTCTGTGCAGTTTGGCTGTGACCAAGTCATAAACCAAGTCACGCTCTGTCCCAGACTGGCCTCATCCCTGTCCCAGCTCCAGCCCACAACAGGACATCAAACCCTGGAGTGAGCGCTCCAGCACCTCCCCTGTGACCCTCTACCACGGTCCAGTGTGGAGACAGGAAAGGTTTTACACCTCAATATGAAGAAACAACAGTCAGTAAATGGAGCTAACGGGACACGTCTGCATACAGAGGCTGCGTTATACACAATAACAAAGCATGTCGAGGGTCAGCTGATCGGTCCGCGCACGTTATGGTTTTTCCAGCTTTTTTCGGAGTTCCGGATTTTCGTTCGAAATCCGAAGCAAAAAAATCTAGAAATTTTTGTTTGAACTCTGATTTGTTCGAATTCCACTACGTTCAAAAACCGAGGTACCACTGTACTTATTAATCTGTCTAATAGCGGCATATTAGAAAGTTATTACTCATGAAGTGTTTATTACCATATTGTTCAGTCAAACTATATATGACCCTCGATTGGTCACCAAAGGTTCACACTGAACAACACTATATTAACTGATTTTTAACAGTAAATACACAAGCATGAGAGACAAAAACTAGACATGATAAATACATGATTTAATAAATGCTGAAATAAAAGAAGAAATAATGGTATAAACATTTAATACAAAAATTGAAATAAGAATATTTTTTATGTCTGTTTATTTTTTTGATCATTTATTTTATTTCTAAATGTATTTATTAATTTATATTTGTAGTTTTTTTAATGCCTTTTCTTTATTTTTGTATTATTGCATTTCCACATTTATTCATGTATTTATGTATTTCCATATTTATTTCATCAAAATTAATGCATAGAGTATTATACAAATTATTTACAAATATCTGAATTTCCACATTTATTTGTTTCAAAATTAATGTAGAAATGCCATAATCAATCAATAAAGTAAATGAAATATGAACAACAATATGTGAATAAATCTAAGTGTTGCGATCACACAGCCTCTCAGCTTGCTCTCACAACCCACCTCCACCCGTGCTGCTCATGTTTGTCCATGGCAGAGAAAGTCATGTCGTCATGGCGCCACATCCAGCTGACAACACTATCAGATTGTGCCAAAAACAAGCAGCTGCTGTGACACAGCAGACGGATATGAGAGACGTCAGAATGACTGGAGTAGTTGTTTTTTTTTGTTTTTTTTACTTGGGCCGTCCTTTCGCTGTCGTCGGGCCTGAATGATGCGACATGTTTGAGCCTGGCAGAAGCGCTGGAGTCACTGAGACGCGATTCTTTTGAGTGATATCCAAGTCTTCATTGATCTCCCGGACACGGTCGTGAATTCTGTCTGTGTGCGAGGTGAGAATGTGTTAATAGTCCAAGCTGCCACCCTGAGGCGCGTACTTCACAACCCCACAGTGTTCAAGGCAGAGGTCAACGGTCCGCTTGGCCTCATCCGTGCAGCACAAATGTGCGGAGCTCATGGAGCAAATCGGAGCAAATGAGGGCGCTTTGTTGGCTCCAAGATTCATACTCTCGGAGTTCAGGATTTCTTTCGATGGAAACGGAGCTTCTGCAGGTGCTAGGTTTCACTTTCATTCTCAGTATTTTTATAGGGTTTCCAGCGTCTCGTGATGTCAATAGTGAGAAGAATAAATGAGCCTTAACTACAACCAGGCTCCTCTGCCACCTCCATGAACTTCTTCTGTCTTCAATACCCATGAACTTCTCCAGGGGGGAAAGTCTCAGCGGGAGAAAGCAGCTTCTTTTCCTGGGAAAACTCTCCTGGATCATGGGCACTAAGGTCCCCCACAACTGTGTCCTCCAGAGCCTGGGTTAGTGATGGGCTGATGAGGCTTCATGAAACAGTGTCTGCATTTTCAGAGCCCACTAGATGGCACTCTCTGCTCTAAAATCTTTGGATTTTAACAACCATTTCAATGAAATCAAACATCATTTTTAAACCCACAGCGCCACCCACTGACCTCGAAGACAAGTGATGGGCAGATGATGTTTCATGACACAGTGTCCTGATTTTCAGAGACTAGTAGATGGCAGTGCCTTCTGTAAAACGTTTGGACTTTTTGGAAATCTCTCATTTCTTTTGTTGAATAAAACAAGTCAGTATCAGAATGTAGTTCTTTCTACTGTAATTCCGTCTTGGTTAACTTGGTAGCAGTGACCCTTTCAATTTGGCCAAATCTCTGGAGACTGACTTTGCTAACGCTAGCAACTGCTACTGTCGCAGCGGAGCCACCGTAAACAACCGTAGTTGTTTCATACTTATTAAACATGATGGAAGTAGGTGTTCTGTTAAGCAAGAATTCTGGATGTAAACTGCAAGGAATCATGATATTGTTGGAGAATGAAATTTGATATGTCTTTTTAGGGACAATCAAATCAGGTGGTGACTCCCACTGGACCGGACCAGGTTATTTAAGAATGTATTTGGGGTTTGACATTAACAAAAAGGTTAGTCAGGAGCTAGAGAGTCACTTAAATAACTACCATGAAGATGCAGTTCTGGGTGGGTTTAAGACCACGACAAATAGACACTCAGGCCAAACAGGAAGAGAAATGTTTAGGTTACACTTCACCAGAAATGGCTGGAGGGCAGATGCTGCATCTGATGGACTGAGTTCAGTGCTGTGGCGTGGACTGTGGGACCAGGGTCCTGCAGAGCCCAGTGGGTCCTGCTATGTCTCACCCGCCAATAGCAACATCACCAAAGTCTACCACCCAGCCCTGACGCTGGTTGCTAACATCTAGCAACCGCCACATGGACAATGTGATCAAGCAAGGGTGGCTGGACACTTCATGAGAACTTCATCAGAACAACGCCAGACAACCATCAAAGACCTGAGCAAGTGTCAGTTGTGAGTACTTCTGGGTATTAGAATATGTGTCAATTTTATTATGACATAAAAAGTCGACTGCTCTAGTGGGACCCGCCACCACAAACATCTACAAGTTTAGTTGACGTGATGTGGTCATAAGGATCCATCCATCCTCATCCGCTTATCCGTTGCCGGGTCGCGGGGGCAGCAGCTTCAGAACGCCACACCAAACACCCCTCCGCCCGGCAACACCTATCCGCTCCAACAGTGGGACCCCGAGACGCTACCAGGCCAGTGAAGAGGTCTCATCCCTCCATCTGATCCCGGGTCGACCCCTCGGTTTCCTCCCTGGTGGCCCTGCCTGAAGCACCTCCAAAGACAGGCGTCCTCATGAGATGCCCGAACCAGCTCAACTGACTCCTCTCAACACGGAGAAGCAGCAGCTCTACTCCAAGTATCTTCAACTCCTCGCACTGTCTCTAAGGGAGACGCCCGCCACCTGTCCGAGAAAACTCATTTCACCCGCTTGTATCCCGGATCTCATTCTTTCTGTCACAACCTACAGCTCATGACCATAGGTGAGGGTTGGGATGAAGACTGACTGGTAAATAGAGAGCTTTGCCTTTTGGCTCAGCTCTCTCTTACACACAACAGTGTGGTAGAGCGACTGAGGCCACTGAGGCGTGAGCTTCAGCACGATGAGAATAAAACGCCGCACCACGGTGAGGTCACACAAACCCCAAAGGCGTGTTCTCCACACGTGTGATTTAAGAGAAGCACAGCGGCACGTCCATCCACAGCCTCCTCCCCACCCCTCCCACCCCCGTTTACCTGAAGGCGGCATCCTCGCTGTCAGCGCAAGTCGCTGGAGATTTCCCTGTGTGGGGCAATTACTGTGTTTGTTGCAGATTGGAGGGGGGTCCCGCGGGTAGCCGCATTCCCCCACGCCTCGGAGTAATTCTATCACCCTCTTGACACCGGGAGGCGGGGGGGCGGCGGGGAGGGGAGGCACATAAATCCACTCCAAGTGCATTATGAATCTAATCTGTAACGGTCACCTCTTCACAGGACGTGGAGATAATAATCGTGTTTGCATGAGGGAAGAAAAGAGTGACATTTCTCCGTGAAAAAAGGGCGTCACTCACACTGACTCACCCAGACGCCTGCTGAGCGTTCACCACATGTATAGACAGAGGGGCGTCCAACAGCTGGACGGCCCGAAGGACGGAGCTCTACTGCCACCTGAAGGCAGCGCGTGCGTCTGCGGCCCCCTCCGTCTGAAGGGCGTTCAAACCAAGCAGAAGTACCATTTACTTTGTGTAATGTTTTGGAAACAATCTAGAATCGCATTCTAATGACGGAGTACGATTAAATGAGGCAAACATAACAAAGGAAGTCTCCAGCAAGAAAAATTGTTTTCCACGGCGAAGTCATGACACCACACTGTTTACAGTAACGGCGCATTAGCGGGGTTTGTGTTAATGTTCTTTACACATCAGCGCTGAAATGTTCGTCTGCCGGCGCTCACGTCAGGGTCCCGGCTGAGACCCGGCGCCTCAGAAGATGATGACGTCTGCGCGTACTCTTCGTACTGTTCCGACATCATATAGAAGAGAATCCTTCCTTCGTGAGCTGGACCTTCCGTCTCCTGCTGAAGACCACGGCCTCGGCCCAGACAGGAGTTTTTGGTGACCCACATCTGGCCTTGTTCAGATGAAGCAACAGTTTTTATTTCCCAATTTATTTGCTATTTTGCCCCAGTAAAACTGTCATCTACATGTCAGCTATGACATCACAATCTTTCTTTCCTTATCAACAGACCTTCACATGAAACAAGGGGAAAATAAAATCACACTTCTTCATTCCCCTTTAACTGGTTAACCACAAGGCGATTCTGGACTTCATGGATCAATGGAGTGAATTGTTCTCATGTTCTGTTATTTATTCATGTATTTTTTTCCCATAACTTGTCGCACCCTCCTGTCCTCGCCTCTCACGCCCCCTAGGTTTCGCACAGACCATGTTGGGATTGATGAAGAACGACTGCAGAAACAAGACCTATGTCTCTGATACTACAAGCCCCACAACACACTGCTGCTGTCGGTGCGCTCAACAGACCCATTTTGAACGGTCAGTTTAAGAGGAGTCAGTCAATGTGGTTGCAGTTTTGACCAAACCATCCCGGGGCTTGTGTCCCAGACTAACCATGAAAACTGAAAATCTGGCATCGGAGGATGTCGGTGAGGAATGTATGACCAATGCTGTTGAGTGTTTTGGTCGCTCTGACTTACACCACCACCATTCCTGATGCCCATCTCAAAGATGAAGCCATGCTGGTCTTCAGTCAAGCTGTGCCCGACTCCACTCCTCCTCTACAACTTCTACTGTTTACACTTTGTTTTTATTGTGTTTTAGGTGAAAATATTACAAATGTTAAGACTAAAAATAATCTAATATCTGCTCATATCTTGTGAACAACTGAAATATTCAGCATTATCAAAACATGATGTGGTGAGGGACGCCACACTTTCATGTCCTCAGCTCTGGGTTTGAATGTGATAATAAGTTATTGTATTTATTTCACTGTATTGCTGTATGTGTTTGACATGTTTGAAGACAGCTTTATTGTATTTATTTCACTGTATTGCTGTATGTGTTTGACATCCTTGAACCATGCACCTGGCCTCACTGCTCTGTGTTCAGTTCAGCAATAAAACACTGGATTTCAAATCTTCTCTTCTCACTGTATTCGACTGACTAGTCGTGCACTACTATGTTTTAATATCCTAGAACTCACATTCTTGATCAGGAGACCTTTAGCAGATATGACATAAAATGCGATTAATTTGATTATTTTTTCTAATCGACTGACAGCTCTAATTCTAATGCTGCTCTGTTTCCGCACGACCATCATGTTGACCAGTGAGCATTAAAAGAAAAGTGTTCGGCTGACGAAACCTGCTTGCTGGCGTCCAGTGGCGTGGAATTAATCTTCATATCAGGTGATGAAAAACACACAGCTTGCTGGGAGGAGTGATCATTATCACGTCCGTCCCCACCAACTGTTTTGGGGGCCGCTCCTGCACATGCAGCGTGTTGACTCAACTGACTCAGCTGCGCAGCCTTGTGAGTTCGGGGGCCGATGGATGAAAGCCGCGGAAAGTAAACACCAATAAACAAAACTAATATCTGCAAAAGGAGGAGTGGAAGTGTTGAAGCGTTTCATGCCTCTTTAATGTGACGGACCGCTAGCGCCACCCAGTGGTCACACGCTGCATAGCAGAAGGAAAGGTCTTCTCTACCTGACATACAAAACACTGAGAACATTCGAATATAAATACACAAACATAACGAGACTAGGCTGTTAAAAATACAAGTGGTCTGTGCACCAATACGTCAAAACATTATGACCACCTTACAAATTACTCTTGCACTCTTTCTACTGAACTATATATATATATATATATATATATATATATATATATATATATATATATATATATATATATATATATATATATATATACACCACATGTATAAATTATTGTATTAAACTACGCACCTTAATCTGGTCACAGTCACAAGCTCTCATCTGATCTTTGGCGTAACTATTACACAAGGGTCTTGTCTAAGCGCTACATCTGGTTGTCGTTGTACTGAGGGCTGGAGTACTGGTCCTGCATGGCCCCTGCGGCGGCTCCCATGGCGGCCTGCTGAGCCGCCGCCTGGACATGGGGGTTCTTCCAGGCGCCGGTGGTCCACTCCTCCTGGGCTTTGGACATGCTGCCTCCGCTGCCGCGGTAGAAATTGTGGATCTACAGGGGGCGGAGGGAAATTACTTTTCCATCACACGCATGGCATTTGGAGAGCGTCTGACTTTCACGTACTGAAAACACTCAGGACCTTTGTGGGACCTTATTATGAGCCTGTTGGCTTTGCTCTCCTGTGCTTAGTTTAAGACGGAAGTGGCTCTCCCCTCCATCCAATGCAACAAATATCAGAGGTCTAATCCCAGAACAGCATGAACCACTGTCCTTGACAGTGAACTTTTAACCTTCTTTCAAAGTGACAGAGGCTCCCAGAGGGTCTGGAGACCGCCCAACCAAGGGCCCCAGCACCATGGTTGAGAATCACTGGCCTAAGGGGGACTAGTGCAAAAAAAAGTCATTTTAAGAACAAGTCATTGAACAACAAGGATGGAACGCAACAATCCCTCAGGTGGAAGTTGGTTGCAGAGCACTTCTAACCACCTCAACTTCCAGACAACTGAAGGAGATGGAAGTGCGTTGGAAGGCCCAGTGGTCGCCAGTCAAAGACCTCTCCAAGGCCACTGAAAATGGGGGTTAGTACATGTGGAAGGACTCTACCTGGCATTCACACTTGGGGAGATCAGCAAAAGTCAACAGAAGGAGGTGCTCACTTGACACCCCAATAGATGGCGTCACCCTACAGACTCTTACTGACACCTCAGTACCTACCTCAAGTCCTACAAAACACAACATTCATTGTCAAAGCAGGGTCCAGCGAGTCCAGGTCTCTAGTCCAACCGAGTCACTGTCTTGTCTTCTCTCTATCTCATCCCATCTCATGACAGGCTGATGAGGCTTCATGAAACAGTGCTGTCATTTTCAGGACCCACTCAGCTCAAAAAACGTAAGATTGAACGCTGTTTTCAATGAAACCTAATGTTGTTTTTAACCCAAGAGCACCACCTGCTGAGCTCTGGAAATGAGGATACTGTTTCATGAAGCCTCATCACTGTCTAATCTGAATAAAAAAGTGGCTCTCCCAGATCAGTTAAACCCATCTGTATTGAAAGACCTGGGCGATTCCAAGGGACTAGGGTCCTCAGCGCCTGTTTGAAGAGCTGGTCCTGGTACCGAGACCACGTTCTTACCTTAGTCAGGGCGATGAAGGAGAGTGAGGCCACGGCAGTGAACATCAGCGTGGGGATCAGCATGACCAGAGCTATCAAAATATTATAGCTGAAGAAGGAGATGGTGGCCAGCCAACCGCTGCGGAGCAAAGAGGAGACACCATTACCAGTCAGCGCCCGCTCAATGGATGGTCCGGCTATTTTTGAACAGAACGCCACGAACTGAGCACTTGGATGTTTAATCGAGGTGCAGATTAAAGACGGAAAGTTTGACAGCGCAGACGTTCACGTCCAACTGGTGACATTTATAAAGTTAATGGGGGCTGTTATCGTATCCCGCCTGCGTCCCGGCCTCTTTAACAGCCTCTCAGCGTCTAATGGCAGGACCATGGTGAAAGTTTTATCCAACTCATTTCTTCGCTTCCATCACTGGCGTGTTAATCATCGCAGCGATAGACACAGAAACGTTGGTTTCTACGGGATGCAGTGCTGTCGTGGCACAGTGGAGGGAACCAGCTGCACGTTCATTCATCCTCCACAGATGGCAGGGATGTCTTCACTCAGGCTTTGTTGTTGTATTAGTCATATGACAAGCTTACTCTCAAAGACTCTTCCACGGTTTAAGAGTCAAGAATTGTACTCACAAAAAAATGTTTGTCTGCACACTGCCAAAATCAAATACCCAGACCAGGAATCCAACCCAGGCCACAGCGGCGACTCATCACCGCTAATGATAGTAGAACTGCGTTCCAGAGTTGTCAAGGATCCGCAATCTTATCTGGTCGCCCCGAAACAAGGTCGACTGAACTGTACATATTCTGTCACCACTAGGGACGCAACGAACTGAAAGACTGTGACCGAAGCTAAATAAAATTTCTATAAAAACACCACCAAATATGCTACCAAATATCCAACATGGTTACGTTTTTTTTTTTAACTATATATATTTTTATGCATAAATAGTGGAGAACACATTTACATACATGTTTTTTAAAGAAAGTTATTAGTGTATAACACATATATATATATGATATACACTATATCATATATATATATATATATATATATATATATATATATATATATATATATATTATATATATATATATATATATATATATATATATATATATATTAGTGGTGGGAATTTAACAAGTTAATCGCGATTAATTAATATTAATAAATCGGAATTAACGCATTAAAGTATTTTAATCGCATTTAATCGTTTTCATTTAATTTAATTTAACAGTTAGCGCTCCAGACAACAGGGAACCTTTGTCAGTGCAGGAGTTCCTGCTCCACTGATCCCACTGATGCACCAGACACGTGGCAGCTAGGATGAGAACAACAACAACAAACATGGAGGAATCATCCCTGAACCAAAGCAAACAAAAGCATCTGTTTGCTTTTGCTCAGGGAGGTTTTTCACTACACAACGTCCAGGGTTTCCACCACTCTGAATGGACTTGACATTCTTATAAGCTGCCAGGTTTTTCACTGAAGAGGCTCAAAGATGATCAGCACAATGGAAAAAGCAGTGTGTAGTGTTTCCATCACACTCACCAGACTCCCCAACCCGGGATGCCGATGCTTTGGATGATGCTGATGCCAACTTGAGCCATGAAGACGAAGAAGAAGAGCATGTAGTTGAAGGAGCTGTCAGTCCTGGTGGAAGGCGAAATGAAAAGCAGGTGACAAAGCAAATATGTGATTTCTGTTCTCATTCATTGCTGACCACTGTCCACTAGTAGGTGCTATTTCTGTCTCCACAAGTCTTCAGTTTCTTACTTACTAATACAGCTGTTATTACAAAGTGTTAGGGAATTAATTTTGTCAAGCTGTCTTCTTTTATTTTCCTATATTAAAAACTACAAAAATAACACCCCTGAACACAAGTTCATAAAACTTGTGTTTCTCCACCTTCCCATCATGTGTGCTGCAGCGACCTGAGCGCCTCTCAAACCTTAAAGAATCTTAAGATAAATATGAATTTAATTTGTGGTAGAAAATGCTCTGCGAATTGAAGTGTTCAGGGTTATAATTTCCTGTACTGGTGATGATTCTTGATATTTCATAGAGTTAGAATCATATGTTCAGCACTGTAAAGATTGACGAAACGGAAACCTCAGCTAAACTTTCTCTAGCTTCATCTCATTCATCAAAGGCAGTTGCGCTAGTTTTCAAAGCGAAAACTCCTGACTCACTTGAAAGCCTTGTAGATGGGCCTGAACCAGCAGACGTAAGAGCAGGGCGTGAACATCAGCAGCCAGATGATGGACAGCCCAAAGTTGGTGACGCCGCCCCCTCCGAACATCCACGCAAAACATCCGACTAAATTCACTGCGAGCGTTGCGCCGTTCACTGCCAGGAGACGGAGAAACAAGCCAATGAGCTCGTACATTTCCTGATCCCAACGCCATGATCGACACTCACACTTTCATGTGACATTTGCTTTTCACACCACGGTATGAAAAGCAAAATTGAACATGCAAAAGGTGGAAAAAAGAACACAAAGTCAAGAGCAGAGTCGTGAAGACAAGTGCATGCTTCAGTCTCAGCGTGCAACAGTGAGAGTGGAACGCTGCATGCGAGAATAACACCACTGCCACAGTACCTGCTCTTATTCTGTGGAAAGGAAAGGAGGTCTGTAGAGAAGGAAGAGGTCAGAAAATGCACAACATTCTACAGCACAATTCATCGTCTCATTATGTCTTAGAAAATCATAAAAAGACAAAAGGCATTTTCATTGTTCCAATGGAGATGGAGATGTATATTCTAAATTCTAAAGTTTATTTACTTGTTTATTTTATCATTGTTGAGTAATTACTCTACTTTTGTTTCTAGTGGATCAAACTCAAACCATCCAAAGAAGTACTTCTATTCCAACTATCTTCCGAAACACTGGTCAAATGTGTGCAGCAGTTCAGACGTCAAACCAAACTTCCTTCTACCCCGACATGCCACAGACACTTCAGTAGTGGCATGGATCACTGAGGGTGAGGCGCACTGACATGTACAGTTTAAATGGCAGCGACATTGTCACATAGCACAATTATACACTGGTACCTCGGTTCTCGACCACAATCCGTTCCAGACGGCCGTTCGAGAAGCGAATTGTTCGAAATCTGAATCGATTTTTCCCATTACAATGAATGGAAAAAGAAGTAATGCGTTCCAAGCCTTAAAATAGTCTTTTGTAGGAGTGAATGTAGAGCGTCTGCTGCAGGTGGCTGTTCCTCTATGTGTGTGGCCGCTGCATGTGGGAGGGGTTGCCGAGTGAGTGAGGTCTCTCCAGAAGTGAAGAGGTGCCCGGTGCGTGTCCAGCTCTGAATGTGCGCTTCTGTGCAGTTTGGCTGTGACAAAGTCATAAACCAAGTCCCGCTCTGTCCCAGACTGGCCTCATCCCTGTCCCAGCTCCAGCCCACAACAGGACATCAAACCCTGGAGTGAGCGCTCCAGCACCTCCCCTGTGACACTCTACCACGGTCCAGTGTGGAGACAGGAAAGGTTTTACACCTCAATATGAAGAAAAAACAGTCAGTAAATGGAGCTAACATTATGTTTTTTTCTGGCTTTTTTGGGGGGGGTGTTCGAGTTCTGGATTTTCGTTTGAAATCCGAAGCAAAAAAATCTCAAAATTTTCATTCGAAATCCGAAGCAAAAAATCTCAAAATTTTGGTTCGAACTCCGATTTGTTCAAATTCCGGGACGTTTAAAAACCGAGGTACCACTGTACATCAAACCCCTGTAAATCAGAAGCTGTGCACCTCACGTTTGATCTGCTGTCAAGACTCACTCGAGTTCCATTGCATATTAGAAGAAACATCCACTCACACATCCACAAGTGGTACATTTTCTTGCACAGGCTCCTGTGCTGCTCTGGGATTTCCTCAAAGTCCTGGTAAAAGCAGGGCTTCAGTGGAATGAATCCAGGCAACGGTGGGAAGTTTGGTTCTGCAACACATGGATTTCCATCAGCAGTGACGACACAAACACGTGGAAAGTGTCAGACACTGACCAGCCATGTGGGCGGACTGGAGGGAGACTCCTGCTCTTGTTGTTGCGTTTGGAGCCTGGAAAGAGAGATGAGAACCTCTTGTGTTAGGACACTTTCCTGCAGGATGAGCTCGACCTGGCAACCCGCTGAGCTTAAGGGGGCGTTAAGACGACCAGGGTTTAAGGCGAGGTCCAGTCAGAGACTAACAACTTCCGGTGATCAGACAACTACGGAATAGATGATAGAAACCCCCGCGTGTCCTTAAATAACTCGTACATCGAATAAACCTTTGACGCTTAGTTGTGACGTGTCTCAACGATTTGACGGCTGGAATCACGGATTCAACAGGAAACATAATCTCCTTACCTCTTAAACAGCGCGAGACCCGCTTTGTCTTCAGTTCACACGTCGAACCGGTCACTAGAAATGGTCACTCGAGTTCGACTGACCAGACAAAGTCCGTCTTTAATGTAAAACGGCGTGTGTTTCGGGACTTTCTGGACCACCGAGCGTCGACAGAGTTAAACCACTGCGATGCACATCATCGACCAATCAGCGTCCAGGAATCTGCTCGAGTTTGCTCTACACCAATAGAACACGGCCTTTAATCCGTGACGTGTCAGCGCTAAGCCAATGAGCTGTCACACCCCTGTCCATGGTGCTGAATTGGTCCCGCCTACTGTCAACATTTTATGCTGTATATTTATTCTCAAAACTGCATTAATTTTGTATTGAGCGCAGCAATATATATCATTTTTTCCGAGACTTAACTAGTGAATAAAGAAAATATAGGCGAATGAGTGAAACGATTGTGAGTTGTGTCACTCCATGTGTCCAGGTGAGGACGCTGTTTCACTACTAACAGCTTCTTATAGTCGCCCTCTGTGGGTCACCTCAGATCTTACAGCGTGAATCGTTGCAGCATGTTTCTCTTACTTAGGTTTCAAGGCTGTGTTCTTTCCAAACTTCCACTGACATTAACTGATCTGACTCTTGCTGTAGTCGACCAGAATCAGAATCGTTTATTTTCAATGTATACAGTTATGTATTCATAAAAAGATGAGATTAAAGTAAGTCATATCAAGTCTGTCTGTCTATCTATCTATCTATCTATCTATCTATCTATCTGTCTGTCTGTCTGTCTGTCTGTCTGTCTGTCTGTCTGTCTGTCTGTCTGTCTGTCTGTCTGTCTGTCTGTCTCTCTATCTATCTATCTGTCTGTCTGTCTCATCTATCTGTATCTATCTATTATCTATCTATCTATCTATCTATCTGTCTGTCTGTCTGTCTGTCTGTCTGTCTGTCTGTCTGTCTGTCTATCTATCTATCTATCTATCTATCTATCTATCTATCTATCTATCTATCTATCTATCTGTCTGTCTGTCTGTCTGTCTGTCTATCTATCTATCTATCCATCTTTCCATCTATCCATCTATCTATCTATCTATCTATCTATCTATCTATCTATCTGTCTGTCTGTCTGTCTGTCTATCTATCTATCCATCTTTCCATCTATCCATCTATCTATCTATCTATCTATCTATCTATCTGTCTGTCTGACTGTCTGTCCGTCCGTCCGTCCGTCTGTCCCTCCGTCCGTCCGTCCGTCCGTCCATCCATCATCTATCTTTCTGTCTATCTATCTATCTATCTATCTATATATATATATATATAGATATATCCATCCATCCGTCTGTCCGTCCGTCCATCATCTATTTATCTATCTATCACAACTAAATTAAATCTTGCTCATTCATAACAGACACAGTTGATCTGTTCTTATTATTGCTTTCCTTACGCTCGTCTCCAGAGGGACTTTTTCTGAGAGCTATATATGCAGAATAGTTTCTCTATGAAACGTGAAATTGTTTTCCTCGGAAGAGTCACAGTATAGTGATTCGTCATGAGTGTAAGAAGGAGAGAGGAGGAATGAAAACAGAACGTGTGTGCATGAGAAAGAGGGAGGAGGAAGTATGAAGATGGAGGGAGTGGAGGTAGAGAAACAGAGACGGAGGGAGGGCGGAACACGTGGTGGTGGTGGCGCTGAGTTTACAGTTACAGGAAGTTGGAGGTGATGAAGATACTGAGGCTGTCGAGATGAGAAGTGACTATGTCAAAGTGTTCAGTGGTGGAGATGAAGAAGAGGAAGACTGAGGAAGAATGATGGTGGAGGAGTTGCACTGGCAATCCATGATGGAAAAAAGATGAAGAATTTCAAAGTTTGTGTTTATTGATATGTTTCTTTTTTACAAGATTCTCAGCTGCGGCGTGTGGCGGCGTGAAGACTGCAGACCCTGCACTGGATGTTGAGGTTCCAGCATCTACAAATCTACAAATATACGCTGAGCCTTTTTATTACTTACAGTCCATTGTTTACTTCCGTCCCTTAAGATTCACCAATATAGGGGTTTGTTCTTGACAGGGGGGGGCGACTTATCGCCTTATCGCCACATCCATGAATTCATTCTCCACTGCTGCTGATTTCTAAATGACCATTTAATGACATAAGAATAAGTGTCACTTTTTAATCCCACAATGCCGCGGCTTGAGACTCTGAATTTCGCGCCAGTGCCGCTGCACCCCAGTGCCATTGTCCTCGGCGAAAGAAGAGGAGGAAAAAAAAGCACCTCCCAGTCGTCTCCTGGCCCACATGTGACTGTTGTCTTAGTTTCCATGGAGACGGTTTCCCTCAGACCAAGCATGAGAGAGGGCAACCGTCCAGCGGAAGGAGGCGGAATAACGTCCTGGGCAATCATACACCCAGCTCATTTGCATATCCAAACATGAACCATGGACCGTGACTTAGTGAGTTTGTTCTCCAAACATTTCGCAATAACTGTTGGAGACCGACTGGAAAATACACAACCACCTACTGTATGTCGAGCTGTTGGCTCATTTCTGCATGCACTTTCAAATGCAGCTGCAAAACACAGCATTTAAAAAGTAAAATACTGCAAACATCAAACTCAGAAAAGCTCAAAAATGTGTTTAAATAATAAGAATATTACAACAAATTTTGAATCTTAAAATGTTAAATTATTAGAAATAATATCACATTTTGAGTATTACCATTTTTAAAAAAATAACATAAAATGATAATAATAAATGCACTAGTTTCACTTCTTTGATGTGGAAAAAGTGTCAATCTTGATTTTATTTATATTTACGAGTCACTATCTAAGGCAGTAAACGACTTAAAAAGAAACTGACCAAAATAAATATATAAATAACAACACTGAAACATGACTAAATACAGCTGGAGCTACAACAAAATAAGACGTTTACAGTTCATTTATTGCAAAGAACATATTAAGATTTTCAAATGAATGCATTTACTATACATGAGAAACATTCTTTAAGGTAAATATCGATATCGATCGGGCATGATTAATTGTCTTAAGTCAAATATAGGACTGATCACTTCCACTGTCTGCCAGCTGAGGCCGCTGTTTCGCCTCTCCGTACTCAGACGGTCTGTGCTGAAGAGTCATGGTTGTGTTTCACAGATTGTTTCTAGAGAGGCTTGAAAGAGGCCACATTCATTTCTCAGCTTAGAACATTTAGCCCAGCCGTAACATTAAGACCATCCTCTGTGGAGTTTTTTACGCTGAATTTTTACCACCTGGTTGCAGCTCTCCCATGCGTGAACGAGTCTCTGCTGAAAGTAGTCATGAAACAGTGTCCTCGTTTTCAGAGCTCAGTAGGTGGCGCTCTCAGTTTACAACTGATCTGAACGGATGGGGATTGAGGCGACTTTGAAATGGTTGTTTGAATCCAAACATTGTTGGGCAGAGAGCACCACCTAGTTAGGCTTGAAAATGAGCACACTGTTTCATGAAACCTCATCAGCCCATCACCAGCTGGATGTTCTTGCAGTCTCCACCCAAAGCTCCGGACCATAGATGAATCTTAGGCAGCATCTGTAGACTGACAGATATTGATGTGCTTTTGAGGCTTCATGAATAGTGTACTCATTTTCAAAGCTTACTAGGTGGCGCTCTCCGCTCTGAAATATTTTACTTTCAGCAACAACTTCAATGAAGCCTCACATCAGTTTTAATCTGAGAGCGTCACCTACTGAGCTGTTTCATGAAGCCTCATCATTGCTGACAAACACAGATTTTGACATGCATTTCAAAAAGGCTAAATGTTAGTGATGGGCTGATGAAGCCTCATGAAACAGTGTCCTCATTTTCAGAGCTCAGTAGGTGGCGCTCTCAGTTTACAATTGATCTGAACGGATGGGGATTGAGGCATCTTTGAAATGGTTGTCCTTTTGAGGCTTCATGAAACAGTGTCTTCATTTCCAGAGCCCTCGAGATGGCGCATTCTGCTTTAAAATGTTTGGATGTGTCCAACCATTTCAGTGAACCTCACTTCATTTTTAAGCCAAGAGCGCCACCTGGAGCTCTGAAAATGAGGACACTGTTTCATGAAGCCTCATCAGCACTTCACCACTAAAACATGTCAACATAAGGTTCATATTAATACCAGGCAAGCAAGCAGGATATCTCTTTATTTATTTAGTTATTTACTTATCGGTCAATGATGAGATGATGAACCTAATACTTTGTTTTCTTTTATTGTATTTTTTGCTGTATTTTATTTATTTATTCCTTGTATGAGACAGCGACGTATCCCACCTCATCCAGATGTGTTTTGACTTCTATGCTTTGCCATCACGTGCCACGCTTGCACAGAGTTGTGGATGTTGAAGCGTCTCATATCAAATGCATCACACCGGAAAAAAAACAGCGAAGAGATCAGCTATCAGGCCTTAAGTGTCGAAGCTATCAGAGCATTACTTATTTAAAGAAGGGCCGTTTGCTTGAGCCACAGAGGCAACCTCAAGGTGACCTTGGTCTGAGAGGAAGAGAAAACATTGACTGGAACATGAAAGTGCCCTTCACAAATGACAAATCTGATTTATTTTGCACTCAGAATGAATCTTTCACCTTCATTGGCTTTCCCTCAAGAATATTAACTCATTTGGCTGAGATAAATACGTTTCCGAGCCGCTGTGTTCAAAACACTATTAGGTGTTCGAAAGCAGAGGAGATAAACAATGAGGCACTTCGAACGTTTACAAATGGGAAGCAGAAGAATAACTCAGTCACACCATCGCCGTCGCCATCGGCGCAATTCTTCAGCAGTTGAGGTGGTTACAATGTGGAAAAGGTGAATGGCACTTATTCATTTGACAGTTTGTGGAAATGTGTTCACAACTTTCCCAGTAATTTCGCTGACAGACAGATGAATGAACCGACACATGCCTGCAAAAACGTCCTCGACAGACATTAAAACAATCTTTTATTTGACATTAAAACCTTTCTTTCACTGGCCTGTTGCAATGTTTCAATAAGGCGACCAAACAGACAAATCCAGACACCCAGCGCGACACTTGTGGTTCTACTCTCACCTAAGAAGCTACTGTGGAAGTATGTTAAAGCAACGAACGATTTAGACGTGGCCGTCTTTGGATCCTTCCGAGTAGTGATGATGGTCTACTGAGGCTTCATGAAACAGTGTTGTTATTTTCAGAGCCCACTAGATGGCACTCTCTGCTCTGAAACCTTAATGAAACCTCACATCATTTGGAAACCCACAGCGCCACCTGCAGAGCTCTGAAAATGACGACACTGTTTCATGAAGCCTCATCATTAGTTTTTTTTAAAACTCTACTTCATTGAAACGTTAATAGAAACATTGTTGCTCAAAATGAAGTTGTGTAAAGTAGCGAAGGCATCAGGCTCCATGATTATCCATTGACTTGTTTACATGTCACAATGATGTTTGTTGCAATTTTTTCTTTTTTTTTGATCGCCAAGTCCTGTTCACTTCCTCGTAATGTTGCTGAATCTCCCACCACGACTTGTCACTTGAGTTCCAATTTCTCAGAAGTGTTTGACACAACAAGCCTGGAATGCATTGCTTGGCTTGGGCTGACGCTACGACACTGAGGCCCAAAAACGTCTCATCTGTCCAATGAAACGATGCAAAATCTCCGAGAGGTCGTGAGCCACAAAAAGAACAGTCAATATCCAGATTTAAAAGTGAACTTCAACACCACAGAATCAAACTCAGAAGGTCGCGCACGGGTTGGAAACAAATTCACACAGGAACTTCCAGGTCAGAAAGTGGGGGAATCCTCGCCAACCTGATTACGCGATCCAAGATGGCTTCCCCAAACGTAAACATGAACTTGAAGTTTCAGTGAAAGCATCAATGAAATATGCCAAAAGAAACAAACATTCCTCCAGCTTTCCAACTTCGAAATCAGCAGCTCCAATGTCTCACGTCTGAGGTAACTGGAACGCAGCACAAAGTGCACAAACAAAACCCGAGCTAGATTGGGACAACCACACGAAAAACGCAGGCTCAGTGAAATCGCAAATGAATTGTCGCAAGTGATGACTGTAGGAGAAGTTCCCTTTATAGTGTGTGCCACGTCATTAACTTCACGCAGACCTTCACTTTATTAAGAAAGTTCCACTGCAGTGTGAGTTTGGAATATGTCCTTCATACGATGGGTATCAACGTTGAGTTGCGCTAACATACAAATCCAAAAAGCTGCTTCTTGTTTGTGGGAAATTTGAATTCACAGCCCTATAAGAAGACGATGAGCGACTGGCTGCCAAGTTTGAGTTCATTATTTCACGTCGGCCGGGGAGCAGCATGAGGAAATTACAGCTTGACCACAATCACGGAGGACGCGGCGATACTATTCGTTTTTTTTCTCGATGCAGTCACGTAATCCGGCGGCCCGTGATCAGACACTTGGGATATACATCCATCCCATTTCATTTCACCCATCTCACATCCGCCATCAGTGAATTTGCTGAGGAAAGAAAGGGGCCTGGATGAGGTGTTATGACATTACAGTGTTTAATCACCGCTGTCTTTCCGCTGCATCTTGATCATATCACACCTTCTAAGTGAACATTGAATGCAAAATGTTTGAGGGGTGCGCATGAATTATGACTTTGTTTGTTTGAGTCTGTTAGTGTTGTGCGATCAACATTCACTCAATGAAATATATAATGAAATATATCATTTACACGTTTTTACTTTTGTCTGCAGAGTTAATATTAATAATTTGGTGTTTTTATTTGTTTGTGTTTGTTTTTTTGTTTTACGTTTTTGTGTTTTGTTTTTAACTCTATATATTCCAGGATTCATTTTTTGCCCTGTAAAGTTGATTTAGTCTGTGACATATATATATATATATAGAGAGAGAGAGAGGGAGAGAGAGAGAGTTTAAAAAAGACATGTAATTGTATTATTTATTAATTAATTTTTTATTGTTACAATTATCAGAGGCTGCATTTCCCACAAGCATGTCCTTTTGAAAGTTAGTGACCTCACAATATGCATCATGATTTATTAAAAATATTGAGTCGGAGTTTCATGTGTATTGAGTTCAATAACGTATGACAAAAAGAAAATGTATCATTGCAAAATATAGAATTATTTCAAAAATAAATAAGAAAAAAATACAGAAACTGAAACAAATGCACTGTTCATTTCAACAATATACATTTTTTTTCTTGTATTCAACTAAAAAAAAAATGTATCCAATGTGATATTAATAAACATCCTGAATTATTATTGTTATTATTATTGGTGTTAGTTTGTTTGCAGATAGAACAAACAAATAAAACCCACAAACGCATTACTTTATGCATTAACATATGAAATGTTTTTATTTTTGCTTGACATGTGATGTTTCTCTATTCTTTCTGTTGTCGGGGTCAGGTTCAGCACAGAACGTAAGCCAATGCAAGTGCCTATTCCTGCGTAATAACGTGACTAAACATGTGTTCCGGAGAAGAAATGAGTGGCTCGGGATTCATTTGACAGTCAATATAAACGAGATAAACTCAAAGACAAACTAAAGACTTCACCTTCACATCTCATTGTCTCCCTGTCAGTTGTTTGTCTGTGCTCTTTATGGATGTGGAGACGGTGGCCAGTGACACCGAGACTCTTTGTCTGCTCTCCAGCTGCCTCGTGCAGAAGTCAGGGGACGCGCAGGAGCAGGGCTGATGGATTAGGATGCACAGCACTGACGCCCACCTCCTATAGCTTTGGGGAGCACATGTCTTCTCCCTGCTGCTGCGCGCATTCATGGCGTTCATTAAAAACAAAAGAGATCCATCACTCCACCTCAAACCCCTGTTTTATGATGCGTGTGGTGCGTTATTACGGCGCAGTAAAAGCGACTTTCGCCGGCTGAACACAGAGGGAGAGGGGTGTGTTACAATCACCGACAGCTTTTCAGGAGCAGCCAGCCACTGTCTGGTAACGCAGTCTCTCTCTCTCTCTCTCTCTCTCTGTGTGTGTGTGTGTGTGCGTGTGTCCGTGTGAGTGGAGCGGCGCGCACACACTCTCGCACCATTCGCTCGCAACATGGCGTTGAATCGCCGACAGACACGACGGCTCCGTCCGCTGCCTCATTGTTCAGGACTGTGCTGAGAAAGATCCGCGCACAGG
The DNA here is from genome assembly GCF_027744825.2 of Synchiropus splendidus. Classification (NCBI taxonomy): domain Eukaryota; kingdom Metazoa; phylum Chordata; class Actinopteri; order Syngnathiformes; family Callionymidae; genus Synchiropus; species Synchiropus splendidus. Next base: position 31,571,195 of record NC_071338.1, read on the forward strand.
GGCTTTTTACGCGCACCGGCGGGGACAATAGCGGATCCCAGGGACGAGATCGACTGCTTTGCCCAAGACCCAAGAGCTACATGGCGCTGGTGGAGAGCGCTACTTGGCTCTTCTGTCTGCTCTCTCTGCTCAGCGCGTCGTCCAAACAAGGTAAAGTGTGTCGGGCTTGTGCGTTCGCCGCACGCCGCCGGAGGATTCTGGTCCGGTCGGGACACTTCTGGCGGAGTTGGATCCGGCGTGTTTGTGTCTCCCCCCGCGCTCTGCGCCCCGTTATGGAGGTGGTGTTTTAAATGTGAACCCGCCGACCTCCGAGGGTCTGTTTGGAGAGCTCCGCCAATTCCCTCTCACACTTTGTTTAGTTCTCTTTCTCCCCGAGAATAAGAACTGTCTGACTCACTAATGCGAGGGGGGGACGATCGTAAAACGTGATGGCAGTTAAAGGTCCCGTATTATGGCCATTTAACTCAATTTAATGTGATATTTGCTCTGGAATTATCCGCTCATTTTGAGAATACGTGTGTGGAAGTTGGGGTTCAGGGGTGTCCCGGAGAGCTCAAGCCAAATATGTCACCTACGATGTGACTGCTGTTTTTTTCCAAGACTAATCTAAAGCATATTTATTCACGGAAACGAAGGAGAAGTTGCATAATTTCTGCTGGGAGGTTGGAGCTTAGGGGTCTCCAAGGTTTTCCTAATTTGAAGTCAGACTTGAGGGGTGTTTCATTCATCTGAAGCCCCCAGAGGAGCGTGCAGTTTACAGGGCTCCGGCAATTCATTCTTCAAGTCCGGATTGTTCCGTGTGACTTGGAATCACTGTCTCTGCCTGCGAAATGGAACTGGACAAGCCAGCCATCAGGAGAGCTGGGAGAGATATTCATACCCTGTTTCCTTTTTGAGTTGATGTTTCTCGATGAAGTTCATTGTTTTTGTAAAACAAGTGTGTTGGTATCATGTATTGTCAAGTTGTTACTGTTGTAATGTGATTATTTTCAGAATCAGAATCAGAAAAACGTTATTCATCCCAAGGGACATTATGTTCATCGTACTCTGTACTCGACATGTCACAATAAATTAAAAAGAAATCATATTATAAAGTGCAAAAACAAAGCTATACTAAAGAGCGTAGAAACCATGTGAACAATGTGCAAGAAAATGCAGTTCCTTCATTGTGATTTTTTCAGAGATGAATTGCACGGTTTTATTGCCACAGGAAGAAAGGACCTCCAGTGGCGCTCGGTCTTTGAGTTGGGTGGTGTCAGTCTGTTGGTCCATGTGCTTCTGTAGTGGACCAGGAGCTCATTAACTTCATTATTAGATTAGATTAGATTAGATTAGATTAGATTAGATGTCTTGTATTTGTCTCACAGTGTGGAAAGCAACTTGGATTAACAGATGCTACAGTTCCTGACTTCTTCCCTGACAAAGTTTTTCTCTGATATCATTGTAAATGAATCTTCATTTATTGACGGAGAGTTTAAAACTGGCCATCATGAGCAGGACCATGGAGTCGCAGTTTGTGGAGCGTAGACGATGGAAAAGTGTCCGTGGCAGGGCGTTTGGATGCAGTTGGTTCAGTTGTTGCGGTCAGAACCTGTGGTGCCCTCCAGGATTTTTCTCCGATGGGGGGTGGGGCTAGCGATGTGTCGGATTCTGATGACTGGAACCCACATGCGGAGTGCTTTGTACATCCTTCATGGTCCACCTTAAGGTCCTACCTTAAAAGTCAGACTCCAAATGCTGTGTGTATAGCGCCATCTAGCAAGGGATGCTGTTCCGCTCAGACAGATGACCTGAGGTAGCACAAGCCTGACAACTTGTCGGCTTCATCCACATGGAGATACAGTCCCATCCGGTCTTTCCATCCAAGTTCTAAAAAAGTGCTTGTGTACAAATGTTTCAGTTGTCCACACAGAGAAAACTGAACATGATGCAGTATACATTCCAGGCCTGTGGGGGGCGCTATAAAAGTATATCAACAAATGAAGAAGAAGCTTGAGCACAGTGCTACTTTAGCTCAACAACCTGAAACAGACTGTGGAGTCGCTCTGAACAGCGAGTGCTTCTCATGTTCTTCAGCAGTTTGAGCAGGTGAGTGGCCAACTGCTACTTCCTACGTCGAAACTAGAGCGAGCGCAATCTTTACTCAATACGTTTTTGTTTGGTTTTGGAAACTGTTTCCGGAAATATTCACGTGCTGAGTGTGTTCTTAACTGAGCACGTCGGTGTTCGTGATAGTTTGCGCCTCAATAAAACGAAACAGTCGCTGAAGGTTTTGCGTTGACATTTCCGCTAAGTTAAACGGCTCTTGCTGAATGGGAGCCACTCTCTTATTGTTTGGAAGTGACGACCTTCACAGAGATAGCTGAGACCAACCGGGCTGCGACATCATTTTCAGAAAAGTTCAGTGACTGAAGACGCTGGATCCGTGTGGATGAAGCAGCACAAATATGTTTGCGACACACACTGTCGCCATGTGGACAGGACCTCGATGTCAGGGAATAATGCATCCGACTTTATTTGTTGTTAATGACTAAAATACCTGACTCTCTATTCCCCGTGTTGATCGGCCATTAAGCGTGAGGACGGTTCAAGGTCACTCTGGTGACCATTTAATTAAAACTTGAATTCCAACATTTGATTCCGCCAGTGAATGGCCTTTTCATTTTCAACATTTCTCAGAAGAGGATCCTTGCGAAGAAAAACGGACTGTATTCACCAACATTTATGCAACTGTCCACTCAGTCCTGTCACTGTCTAGACTTGACTTGACTTGGAGTGACCCTATTTTCAGGGCTTCATTTCAGTTTCAGACTCTTAGCTATGTGGAATGTTTCATGTTTGGTGGAACTTCATTTCCAAAACTTAGTTCGGTCTGAGCACAAGCGGCTGTAAAAATGCTCAGCGTGCTAATGGTGCAGTGATTTGTAGGGGCAGTGGGGAGGAGGTGGAGGAGAAGCTGGAGAGGTGAAGGTGTGAGCTGGAGAGGAAAATGGGAGGGAGGGGGAAGAGCGGAGAGGAAGGGGGAGATGTGGTGGAAAGTTTTTGGGGTTGATGAAGGTGGTGAAGAAGAGAGTGCAGGGAGGGGGAGAGACGACTGTGACAAAGGCTGAACGTGAAGTTTATAGGGCACCGGTTGTTGGAGGAGAACTTTATGGCTGAGTGAAGTGTCAGTGCAGGTCGCAGAGGAAAAGCTAGATCGGCCCTGTATCTTGAGAGTCTGATCCCGTCCGATCTATCAAAAGATAGTAGGATCGGCAGCCGATACCGAGCCGGACGTGAAAGTTCATTTACTCGAGAACCAAAGCAACCAATGCAATGACCAAAAAGCAAAAGAAAAACGTGTAAATGTATCGCCAAGAAGAGCAAGTCAGGAATTGTCTAGCAATTGGCATCACAAAGCTGGGGAAAAATCTTCCTGCATGACAGTAGATGATTCAAACTTGGTGTGGGACATTGCTATTCAGTTTGTCTGCCTTTCTGTTGGTTGCCGAAAAAGAGTTTGAAGCCTGTTTCAGCGATGTTTTCTGGAAATCTTTGGTGGTGTGGACAACCATTTGGACCCACGAATCCCCTCGGGAGAGATAGCTGCTGCTCATGTTGGGCTGGTGAGGCTTCATGACTCAGCTTCAGAGCCCAGTAGGTGGCGCTGTCTCAGCGATCAGAGTGTGCCAAAATCATATGATATGCCAAATGCTCTCCTTGATAAATAAATGCAGGAACTGAGGTGGAAACCACAGGCAGGACCTGGTACTACTAGTACTTTTATAATATTCAACTATCATGTCAAAAACATCACTGAGATTCAAGTTAAACCAGAATGTGGCTGCAATATGAAGGGAGAGGAAACGCGGTACGGAATAATGGTCCCAGACAATGAGGGGTTGAAAGAGCGGCCGCAGCATTAGCATAACAAAGGCCTTCGCGGAACACCAGATTTAGGATTCCACTCTTTAAGGTTTTGAAGTGGATGACATTAAATTTCCTAATCTCTCTGTTCAAATTCTGCTCACAGAGGGTTTTATTTCGTCGACTGACAAGAGTCAGAGAAGGTGCTACCTGTCTATATCTTGCTAGCCCAATTAAAATTCAATCACTACTCGTTCACCCAAAAAATCAAAGTAATAACTGACAGGTAGATGAGTTGCAAGATCAGGTTCTAATGAGGCTGTTGCTTCCATTTCCTCCAAGCCTCCGGTTTTATCGCTCCAAATTGGAACGGTGGTGTTTGTTTCTGAGTGCCCTACATTCGCTCCTGAAACCCAAGACCCTGGCTTAGCAGAATTAAGTGGTAGAGGTTTTTTCAAAGGTCTCTGCGGACAGAAAGAATGGCATATTAAATTCCTCGCTGAGGCATTCCATCTTCACTGTAGCTTGGGAACATCTCTGGCCTCCTCTGTCAGAACTGTCAGAGACAGCAGGGGAAAGGAGTTTGGAAGGAGAAAGGATTCAAAGAAGTTACAGCCTGTAGCACTGTTGGACTTTTCATCATATCCAGAAGGGTTTATTTTGATTTCATGCCTGTAGAACTGTAAAAAAAAAAGAGTGTTAAAAGTAAGTGATGTGATAATGGCATTCAACATTAATGTAGGTGTTTGACTGTGTATAGTTTGGATGGACAACAAGCCAAAAAACACTGATATCATGTGATAAAAACTAGCATGAAAAACTGACTGAGACTTCGGAATAAGGGTCGACCAATATGCTGTTTTTAGGGCCGATACTGATATCTGGTGGCTTAGGAAAGCCAATAAAAAAGCCGATATTTGGCCAATATTCTGGGCCGATATTTGTTATCAGATTTGACTTTCCTGTTTAGAAAATCACCTTGTGGACGTATTAATTTGTCTGCAAACATTCAATGACTAAAACGGACAGTTGAGGTTAATGGCATCAATGCTCTGAGCTCAAAAATCCAACCTCTGTTATCTAGCTATCGAGTGGCATCCGACGATTTGGTGGCGAAGGAGAAGACGGAATTGAAGCCGTGGGTCATTTCTCGCATGAACTCTCAGGACGGAATCAAGCTGTACAAAAACTCCAAGGTGACTGCCACCTCACTTGAGCTGCTCTCTTATTCTCTGCAAAGATTCCATCCTCTCACAAGAGCTCTCGCCGAGGCTCTCCAGACCGACTGACCAGGGAGGAGACCAAAAACAAAGCTTCCATTCCAACGCTGCCCTCTGGTCCACGCCTCATCCATCATCATCATCGTGACTGATATTAAAGCCGTCACAACAAGAGCTTAAATAAGTTATAATGCCGTCATTAGAAGTCCTGCCGTGGCCTCGCTGCGCCAGGCGGCCATGTTTCCCAGTCCTCTGTGACACGCTGTGCGGAGCGAACCGCCGCCGCAATTATCGGGAATAAAGCAATCTTATGCACAAGGACTTGGCCATGCGGCTGACATTTCAAGTGCAGTAGAATAAAGGGAAGGCGCTCGAGTGCTTACGCACGTCCGTGCACCACCTTCCCCGGAGATGCACTGTAATTTCACCATATCGCTTCAGCCACTCACCGTTCAGTTATGCACTTAAGGGCTTTAAGCCGGAGGGATCGGGATATACAGCCCCTTGACTTGCACCTGATATAGTTGTGCAGAAGGTACCAGTTCATTTGGCATGCCCCGCAGGCTCCTGCCGAGACAGAGAATGGATTTGCACCCTGTCAGAATCCACTGACCCACAGGGGGCTGGTTGGAATCGGTGTTGAAGGCTTGTCCGCCACTGATAGAGGAGAGAAAGGTGATTGATTTGATTTGCAAGATTTATGACGGCAGGTTGGAATCCCGATCGATGAGTCGTCTAGTGTTCATTTATGAAATGTTATGCGGGTGAGCGACACGGCAACAACATTATGACCACAAGATGGAGGGCCTTTGAGTTTGTCACCCGCCCGAACAGGGGTCCCCTCTCTCACCCCGTAATGGGTCTCAGAACTGGACCATGTCTAGATATATATATATATATATATATATATATATATATATATATAGTCCACCTCCTTTAACATTGCAGTTTCCACTTCCGATAATGGACGGGGTCAGCGTGGCCATCCAGACTGCAAAACACCTACACAACAAACAGCTTGTTATTGCACCTTTCAGACTAAACTGAAACACTACGTCATCTGTTGGGTCTGTATGTGAGACTCACCACCCTTGAACTTACCTTTACTTTAGTGCTTTTAAAGCTATAACCACTTCAGCTAAGCTTCCTGCTTGAGCCTAATAAAAACTTTTACTGATGACTTCTAGTTCCAAAGACAAGTGCATTGATCCGCAGGCGAGTGATTCAAAATAAGTTAACATCTCAAACGCGAAGGACTACTGCAGTTAAACTGTGTTGTTAGACCTTCAGACCAACAGCAGTAGAGCCTTGAAGTAGAAACACCGTGTCTTTGTCATGGCCAGCTTTTGTTTGTGAGCAAAATAATACGTGTAGCGGGATAGCATGAGTGTGTTTGCATAAATCATGTTTTAGAAATGAACTTCATTGCATCACCGTAGAAAAGGGAAAGTAGATGTTGTTTCATTGTCAAACAGTAACTAACTTTCCACAGCAACTGTGTCAGCCCCTTCTTTATGGGAGGAAACAGCATCTCCAGCTCCACCCGTCTTTTAGCACACTGGCGACATCTGTGTGTTTGTATAGGAGGATGGATGTGATGGATGAATGCATAGATAGATGGATGGATGGTTGGAATACTCAGGCATAAGAAAAACCTGTCCTTGAAGCTAAGTAAACCGGAAAGATGCATGATGGATGGATGGACAAATGGAAGCATGGATGGATGGATGGATGGATGAAGGGAGGATGGATGTGATGGATGAATGCATAGATAGATGGATGGATGGTTGGAATACTCTGGCATAAGAAAAACCTGTCCTTGAAGCTAAGTAAACCGGAAAGATACATGATGGATGGATGGACAAATGGAAGCATGGATGGATGGATGGATGGATGAAGGGAGGATGGATGTGATGGATGAATGCATAGATAGATGGATGGATGGTTGGAATACTCAGGCATAAGTAAAACCTGTCCTTGAAGCTAAGTAAACCGGAAAGATACATGATGGATGGATGGACAAATGGAAGCATGGATGGATGGATGGATGGAGTGAAAGATGGATAATGGATGGATGGATGGATGGATGGATGGAATGATCAGGCATCATGAAAACCTGACTCTGAAGCCTACTAAAGTGGAATCAATGATGGTGGATGGACGGATATTTTATGTTCATTTGCACACATTAGTCTACACTTAGTGAAGGGCACCTCACATAGGAAGCACACAGCCCCCCCTCCCCCAGCCACGTAGCCCACTCCTCTACCACACATGCACCTACAAATTAACACATTAGGATCAGCACTAAATCCACCACATGAATCAATATTAAAGCAGTAAATAATCCACATTTAATGCATCAAAGTTCATGTAATAATTCAAGGGAAATGAATAAAAATGTCCGAACTGACTGTAAAGTTAATGCGAGCCGGAGTGAAATTCCTGCACTCTGGATCCGCTCCAGAGTTTAATTGCTTCCATTTTGCACCTCACGTTTCCCCCTGGAGTAATTCATCCGACACACAGAGCAGATTCGTACATGACGTGTTTGCTTGCTGGATAACAAAACAACCTGAGGAAAACTCCGAAAGGAAGAGCTCCGTGAACAACGCTTGGCTCCGGCGAGTGATCGTGTTGGAGAGCTAACAGCCCAGTTGCCGTCCGTGACATGTGTGAGTGTTGTTTTGTGTTGACGGGGTTGAGAAATTGGAGCGGGTGAAAATGCGCCGGTTGTTGTGGGAACTAATGCAAGGAAGCGGGGGCTGGGGGATTCTGGGACAGGGATGAATAAGTGGGTGCCGGCGGAGGCCAAGGGCCACGACCGCAGCCACCAGACAAAAAAGCCTGTTTGGTCTTCCATTACGAAGCACCGCTACACTTTACACACCAGAAACAAACACAATATAACTGGTCTGATTATGATCAGCCAGACGACGCTTCCCTCCAGATAACAGGCTGGAAAATGAGATTTATTCATTTCCATTTGTAATTGCAGGTCCTTTAGTTGAGTGTGGAATTAGTCTGGAAGCAGTTTCTGAATTCAAAATTTGGCCAGTAAATCTGCTTGTCATAGAATGCCGACATCATACAGCAGTTCAGACAGCGGCACAATGGAAGGAAATGATCATGGAATTCATCATGGGTTTGTCAGCAGCCTGTTGTTGTTGATGGTGCACGGCAGTTTGAAGGCATCTAACAACTTCATTCATGTCGTGCCAATGCCTACGTGTGGGAAGAGCGTCAACAGATGAGCGTTGCAACTGTTTTCAACCATTTTGTTCCACGACTCACACTGGCAACATCTGTATGTTTATGTTCAGGCAGCAGGAAAACCTGACTTAGAAGCTAAATAAACTGGTAAAATGGATGGACGGACGGACGGACGGAATGGTCAGGCATCATGAAAACATGACTCACAAGCTAAATAAACTGGTAATATGCATTGATGGATGAATGGATGGAATGATCAAGCATCATGTAAACCTGACTTAGAAGCTACATAAACTGGTAATATGGATGGACAGATTGATGGATGGAAGGATGGATGGAAGAATGGATGGAAGAATGGGTGGATGGATGGATGGATGGATGGAATGGTCAGGCATCATGAAAACCTGACGTAAAAGCTACATAAACTGGTAATATGGATGGACGGACTGATGGTTGGAATGATGGATGGATGAATGGATGGATGGATGGATGGATGGATTAATGGGTGGATGGAATGATCAAGCATCATGTAAACCTGACTTAGAAGCTACATAAACTGGTAATATGGATGGACGAATGGGTGGATGGTTGGAATGATGGATGGGTGGATGGATGGATGGATGGATGGAATGGTCAGGCATCATGAAAACCTGACTTAGAAGCTAAATAAACTGGTAATATGGATGGGTGGATGAATTGGTGGATGGATGGATTGATGGATGGATGGATGGATGGATTGATGGATGGATGGATGGATGGATTGATGGATGGACGAATGGGTGGATGAATGGATTGATGGATGGATGAATGGGTGGATGGAATGGTCAGGCATCATGAAAACCTGAAGCTAAATAAACTGGTAATATGGATGGGTGGATGGATGGATGAATTGGTGGATGGAAAGATGGATTAATGGGTGGATGGAATGATCAAGCATCATCTAAACCTGACTTAGAAGCTACATATACTGGTAATATGGATGGACGGATTGATGGAGGGAAGGATGGATGGATGGATGGGTGGATGGTTGGAATGATGGATGGATGAATGGATGGAATGGTCAGGCATCATGGAAACCTGACTTTGATGCTAAATAAACTGGTAATATGAACGGATGGATGGATGGAATGATCGGGCAACATGAAAACCTGACATTTGAGCTAAATAAACCAAAAGATTGATGGATGGATGTGTAGATGGATGGGTGGATAGAATGTTTTGGCATCATGAGCACCCGACTTTGATGCTCAGTAAACTGGAAAAGATGATGATGGTGGATGGATAGATATTTTACCTTTCACCTCTCCATGATGATGTGAGCTGGGACTCTTGTTGTTGATAGTGCAGGCCAGTTTGTAGGCCATTGGCACAACGTCATTCATGTTGTGAGAAGAGGTGTCAACAAGGTGAGAAGAGCGTCAACAGATGAGTGTTGCAACTGGTGTTTTTGACCATTTCCTTACACAACCAGAAAAGGGTGGATTGCTCTCTCCGTGTAAGGAATGAGTCCTTGCCTCAAGTGCAGAAGCTTAAGTATCTTGGGATCTTGTTCTCGAGTGGAGGGGTGAGGGAGTTGGAGACTGGTGGGTGAATCGGCGCAGCAGGGGCGGCATTGCAGTCACTCTACCACACTGTTGTGTGTAAGAGAGAGCTGAGCCAAAAGGCAAAGCTCTCTATTTACCAGTCAGTCTTCATCCTGACCCTCACCTATGGTCAGCGGGTGAAATGGGTTTCTCCGACAGGTGGCAGGCGTCTCCCTTAGAGACAGTGTGAGGAGTTATGTCACTTGGAAGATACTTGGAGTAGAGCTGCTGCTTCTCCATGTTGAAAGGAGTCAGTTGAGATGGTTTGGGCGTCTCATGAGGACGCCCCCTGCAGGCCTCTCTTTGGTGGTGCTTCAGGAGACCGAGAGGTCGACCCAGGACCAGGTGGAGGGATGAGATCTCTTCACTGGAACATCTCAGGATCCCCCATTCATAGTTGGTGGATGTTGCCTAGGAGAAGAATGTTTGGAGCTCCCTGTTGAAGCTGCTGCCCCCGCGACCCGCGATGGATGGCTGGACTCTGTCGACCAAAGCTTGTCACTTCTGACAACCTCAGATGGTCAGACGCTCCTTTTTGCCGTCCTGGGACTGAACTCTGTGGGAAGAGAACGTGTGGGTTTACTTTCATGTCTCATCGCCACTTGTTCCTCTCTGTCTCCAAGGACTCGAGTAGGTGATCGTGGTCAAATCCCATCCTGATTTACAGTGCTGCCTCACGCAGCCCTGAGAACCTTGAATTGCATTCAGTCACACTGGGATTTCATCAGGAGTGGTCTTGGAGTTGCGCCCTCAGTAGGCGGCCGGCTGCTCTGCTGTGTTGAGTCGATAATAAAATTCTCTCTGCGTCCCACCTGGTTCTTAATCAGATGCTCTTTACACAGCCAGAGACCACGGAGAGATAAAGTCCACAACATTATCCCCGTTCCAACTAGATGTTGTGATTTATTCTCTTCCTTTATCTTATTATTCGTATTATTCTTATTATTATTCATATTATTCTTATTATTATGATTATTATCTTATTATTATTATGATTATTATTATTGTTGTTGTTGTTGTCAATATACATATATTTCATTATATAAAATACATTTTATTTCTTTATATTATTATTATTATTATTATTATTATTATTACTACTACTACTACTAATAATAATAATAATGTATCCATTTTTGTCATTTTCCTTTTTGTTGACTGCATATGATCGATGGTACAAACATTTGAAAAAAAAAAAAAAAAACAACTTTAAAATATATTTTTTATTTTTTATTTTTTAAAAATATTTTTAAAATCATCGTTATTCGAAGGAACAACACATTTCTACAACATTTTGTGGTGATGCTAATGATGTCTAAGGTTTGACCATACTTTGCCAGCACTTGCTGATGCTGTGCTCAGTTGAACGAAACCAGAACAACCAAGGGACGCAACATTGTTCAGGATTTTGCAATAGATGTTCACCAAGGCTTGTTACACTGATACAGTGACTGCACTGTGATGCTTCATGTGCCGTAAACAGAGCACACATCTGGAAATAACTACCACCAATGAGATCATATTTTTCGAATGTTTAGAATTGTACCAACAATTGTGACTTATCATAACCGCCACACTGCTCTGCTTCTATGACCGTTCTCATGCGCACTTATTTTAGCGACAGTGAACGGTAACTTAAAATAACTGAAATAGCTCAGCAGGTTTCATCTCTCTTCCACTTTCCTCTTTGTTGCTTCCCTCCAGATAACAAGAGCCAAACTCCTTTGAATAGCTTACGGTGTCTTTTACAGGCCATTATTTTACAGCTCCTCTCACAGTTTGGGATCTTTGCTGCGTCGGCGCTATTTCCAAAGGCCGCCGCCGCTTCTGTGTTGTCGTACAAACAGCTCTAAACCCAATGCACCGAGCAGCCGCTCGGTAATGTGTCCATCTCCTGAGACCGATGTCCGAGCCGGTGAGATGGATGCGCCGGCGGAGAATGGCTCATTACACATTAGCGGTAAATGAAGCTTCTGTATGTGCTGGTGTTCACTGAGGTACGTGCACTGGCTGTGTGGGTGTGTCGGCTGCGATTTGTGAGCGCATCCTCGCCCCCTCCCCAAAGGCTCGCTGCTAAATTAGGATGCGTATTATTTAAAGAAGCCCCGGGCTGGGTTACAGACAGATTTTATTTGTCTAGTGAGTGTGGATTTTTATGCTGCCCGGTGAGCACTCTGTTCTCCAGCCAGAGAGGAAGCACGCGAGCGGCTCCATGCAGTCGGGGCGCGACTAAAGCTCCATCTAGTCCATTTACCAGGGGAGATGAGTTTGAAAAATGTCCTCCCTTGGGATGTTCCAAGGAACGTCTCGTATTAAGAAGTGGACTGCTAATGTTTACAAAGAGATGGACCGAGCTGATACAGTGATTTCGCCGTGTTATACAGACAGTTGTTGCTTGCATCCAGTGTGTTGAAGCAGCTTTCTCGATATAGTGTAGAAGAGTAGAAGAGAGTACCTGCTTCAGTCACCTGTCACACTCTTGTGAGGGAATACAACAGGGGTCACCAACATGGTGGCCACTGGCCTTTAAGAAAAAAAATATTATTATTATTATTATTATTATCAGGTAATAACCATCTTATTATGTTGGATTTTTTTTTCTTTTTTTGTGAGAATAATTCATCATGAAAACCTAGCAATGAGACAGGTATTTGGGAGGAATATCATTGATCATTCATTGTATATCATGATTTCAGAAGCGTATACTGAACCCATGGTAGCTCTTCAGGTCACTCTGTGCCCAGCTCGCGGTTGCGAAAAGGTTGGTGACGACCTGTACAGTGTACAGTCATTCCAGAACCAGGCTTGAGGTGTAAGAGCTCACGGTGTCCCGGGTCTGCCCTGAGGCCTCCTCCAAGTGGTCGGCACCGCCTTGCATGGGACCAGTGCCATTTCTGCCGAGGCTCGATTCTTAAACCGAGATCACACGAAGATGGATGGATTAATGAATAAAAATGGCCGTTCAAATCCAAATATTTTAGAGCAGACTGGGTCATCTACTGGACACTGTTTCTTGAAGCCTCATGGGCCCAAAAATACACTTTCCAACCTTGTTTTGCAGTTGGCACACTGTGGGCATTGAAAGGGAGCATTTGGTTTGTTCTTTATTTGATCACTTTTCATCACCTGCGTTTTATTTTTAAACAAGTCTGGTCCCACTTTGCTTTTCATCACCATCAGTCACGTGGTGATCACTCGCTCCTTGACTAGTTTGGGATACCAACCATGTAGCCATTGAACTACCTCAGCACAGAGAACAAAGACACTACGGAGGATGCTGATGCTGTATGGTTTTACACTGCAAAACAACACACGAAAACACGTGAATAAAACTAAAATAGAATGTACAGAGTGGAATGAGAAAATGCATTGACTAGATTTACACCATTAAAACATGTAGAGACTTAAAAACAAGTCTAAAAACCATGAAGGTAAAATCACTGAAAAGAACAGCTTGGTGCTTAGATGAAAGCTAAAACTGAGATGAAGGCATGAACATAGATGCACATACGAATCCAGAAAATTCTCTTTCTTCATCTGCACTCATCTACATTTCAATCTCATTCTCCATTATTGCCACACTGGACAAGACCAGGAGACACTTGAAGTCAATCCCAGCCAAGGGTGGACCATCTGAGAACCATGGTCTCTGAATAAGGAAACCTGCCACTGTGGTTGTGTTCTAGTGGGTTCAGTATCTACACAACTTAAAGTATGCATTACCTTGTAATTACTAAGCATCTAGAAATGACTAAAAAAAAACACACATTTTCACTTCAAGATACGTCTCTGCCACCCTGTCTTCAAGCTGTTTCAACCCTGTATTACTCATGATGTCGGTGCTTTCCCGGGTCTGTTGACTCACACAAGTGGGCCTGGCACTTGACACGGCCATGTGGAGGCCCCATGCTGCTGGGAGGCCCTGTGTAGTGCGACTCAGCTCTGTGATTGGACGCGCAGAGGTCGGGATGAATGAGCACTGTACATAGAGCAGGAGGCACGAGAGATGGAATGTTACGGCCCCTCACTTGGTTACCCGCTCCACTCACTTTACGCTGCGCGATCACAAGAGCCACATGCTTGTCTCCGCGCTGTGTTTTTCTGCGCGCTCTCTGTGAGGGACTAGTTCATGAGTGGCATAAATGAGCTATTTGTTATTGTCTATTTATGGAAGTGTTTGTACTCTGTGTCTCTTATTTTACTGCCGCACAAGTTAAAAGCCACTTTTGTGTGGAAAAAGTCTTGAATTGAAACAGACGCTGTCGTCTCTAACAGGCCTGTCATGCTGACACTTTTCTCAGGTGATATATTTGTTGAAATCATACGACTTCCCTATTATGCAGCTTTATGCGTTTTACCCTTATGACATCAAAGTCAATATTGACAAATGTTCTACAAAACTGTATAAACACTAACAACTCGCTAGGGGGATAAAAAAGCAGATATTTTTTACAGCCCACCTGATGCTAGGGGGCGCAATGTTGGTGACCCCCAGAACTAAACAACGATCTTCATTTTAGGGCTGAACTCCAGTGACCGGCTCATGAAGCTTCATGAAACAGTGTTGTCATTTCCAGAGTCCACTAGATGGCACTCTGAAATGTTTGCATTTGAAGAGCCATTTCAGTGAAACCTCACATCACTTTTTAACCAAGAGCGCCTCCTATTGAGCCCTGAATATGAAGACACTGTTTCATGAAGCCTCATCAAGCCATCACGACTGAACAGCACCGATAAGTTGCACAAAACTGGCTAAAGCAACATTTAATAATCAACGAGGTTCGCTTTCACTTTCCATTGCTGCTCTCGAGCTTCCCATCCCCTGGTGTCATAAACCTTTTCTTCAGTAGACGTTTTCCCGTCGCAGGGGAAATTTAAGACTAAAGCCATGAGACATGTTGGTGATAATTAGCTTGCAGTCGCGGCTACAGTGAGACGAGTGAAATGCAATTCCAGGCAGTACAGTCAGGAATCCCTGGGGTCCATGAATAAATAAATAGACAAATAAACATAAATAAATGAAGAAAACGCTCCATGGTTTGTAACCACAAAACTAAAGTAGCAGGATGTTTGACAAAGAAACAAAAAACAAAACAGAGAGTGAGGTAAAGCAGATGAAAGGATCAAAAGGAAAACCACAAGAGAACAACAGAGTGATGGCCATTTCCCGTCTGCCCTGACTCACTTTTGATGCTTCGTGAAACAGTGTCCTCATTTTCAGAGCCACTAGATGTCACTTTTTGCTCTAAAATCTTTGGATTTAAACAGCCATTTTAATGAAACCTCACATCATTTTTAAACCCACACAGCGCCACCTACTGAGCTCTGAGAGTGACGACACTGTTTCATGAAGCCTCATCTCTGTATCTCTAGAAAAGACAATAGCCAAGTCAACAAAATAAAACTGCAGCCAGAGTGAGTCAGGACATCAGCGTTTGTGAGAACATGGAGTGTCGAACCGAAACCGTTGGGTTTGTGGATCAAAGCAAGTGTTGCACAGCTGGCAGTTGCTCAGAATGATAATGACTTCTTGCCTCGGTGGCTTGCCGTATTCCCTTCATGCAACATGATGACTCAGTACTTGCTCCTAGTAGCTTCATGTGACAGCCTTGATGGATTATTTCTATTACAGGGATGTACAGCGTAATGTGTAACCTTTCACGTACATGGCTGCTGCCTCAGAACTTCTTGACTTTAATTGACCTAAATGTTTTGTTTGTTCTGTGGGAGGAAACCAGAGCACAAACTCTCCGGTGTAATTGTATGGACTTGATTCCCAGACTGGGAAGCCAGAAGTTGCTTCTGCCACCCGACTATTCGACACATATTCAGGTCATGTTGGTGACAGATTCTCCAGAGACGCCCCTTTCCCAGGCCTGTACAGCCGAGGCCTTCTGGCTGGGGTCTACGCCTTTGTTGTGAGCCCAGACTGACATCTGCAGACATCCAATGGGAGACGACTTGGTCGCGATCGAACAAGATGCCCACACACTTGAACTGACTTCTTACATTTCTGACTCTTTTCGGGGTCTCTGGAGTCTCGTAGGAGACAACAACTTCATTCCATTTTTACAGATGTGCAATAAATTGTGACACACTTTCTGTACAAATATACAAAATGAATGTTGGTCCGTCACACAGCAGCACTGAGTTTCTTGAGTTCATTCCACGATACAATTCAGACAGGTGAAGCTCTCAAACTAGGGTCTGTAGGTACTGTAGGCTTCGTACCCAGCTGGCAAGATGAGCTCAAAACCAAAAGAGCATTCATGTAGATATGTTACCGTACGAATAGTAGTTTTTAAAAAATCTTTTCTAATACAGTTTCTATGTTAGTACCACTTTTTGTTTGTTTTCTGTTTTACTTGCACCGAAAAGGTTATGTTTTCGATGGTGTCGGTTTGTCTGTTTGTCTGCGATCAAATAAAAGTTTTGGGTTCTACCGCATTGAGAGAGAGGAACACGTTTTATTTTTTGCTGTTTTTTCTTCTTGCAGTATTTAGCTATAAATCACATTTCCACCCATGAGTTGCATTTGACTCACTATTATTATTAATAATAATGATAAATGAATGACACCTCATAATTTTCATCATAGCATTTCGTAGTGATGGCCTCATGAGGCTTCATGAAACAGTGTCCTCATATTCAGAGCCCAATAGGTGGCGCTGTTGGTTTAAAAATGATGAGGCTTCATTGAATCAGCTGTTCAAATCCAAACATTTCAGAGCAGAAAATGAGGGCACTGTTTCATGAAGCCTCTCTCGTTAGACCATAAAATCAAAATGTATTCATCACTAAATTCACATCACTTCTCAACTTGTCATTTTCAACCCATTTGTCGGGTGAATCTCATTTTCAGAAAACCCTGGTGAAGGTCATGAAACCGATCCAGGATCTGAGCGATGCCACTCAGTTCCTCTGTGTTGGGCGGAAAACAGCTGGAGTGAGTCACTACAGATGCGGCAGCTGTTCACATACTTCAGTGAATTGACTCGGAGAATCAGAGCCGCCTGTCGCGGCGTTGCTTAAGCGCCAGTCGTGTAAAGGAGCAGAACAGAAGTCAAAACAAGGCTCGGTATCAGGACGACAGATCCAAGTATGCGAGCGCAACAGCTGAATATTCTGTTAGGTGAAACACATCGGGAGGAAACGGTCGCTCAGTACAAACTGTTTTCCTCTTGATGAGTTTTGTTTTGTAGTTTAGTCAAGCGCTTAACTCACTGTATTAAATGTCGAATAAAATGTAGACGGAACTGTTCTCAAACCGCAGTTTTGAAAGCAATTTTGAAAATCTAGCTTGACAGAAGACACGTCCGACACGTCCTTCATCATCTCTACGCTTTAATATTGCGATACCCACAGTTGTAATAAGAGGATTTAGTTTATATCATGAATTATAGGCTAAACCTAAGGAACTTAAAGTTATATTTTTGGCCTTCAAAAGAGTTTCTGAAAGAAGGTGCAAACTACACCGGCGTCATTGCCTTGCTGTTGGCACATGTTCGTGGAGCTCAAGCTCGACAAGTTTGAGAGGAAGTTCAAATTTAAATGGAAATGGAAGGCACCAGGGTGAAGGTGAAAGTGGAGTGATGTTGTCTGTTAAAACCACATTGAATGTAAGGGTGTGCATTAAGTCAAACCGACTCCATTAGTATGTAATGTTTTTCTTTTGCTATATATATTCTGAGTCGAATATCGCCACTAATGGATATAGTTTTACTTCATGCATTTTTTTTCTTTTTTCGTTTCTTTTTCTTTTTCACAAAGACAGCGACCCCAACAGGTCACGCTGAATCACCAAAATTGATACGTACAAATGAAGCGTACAGTGACAAAGTAAAAAAGCCCTTGACTTCTAAATCCCAAGAAACCGTGAATGAAAAGCTTAAAAAAAAAACAAACCTCCAGATATGACTCTTGCATGAAGCCATGCTGCAACTGCCAGTCCTCCGTTTGCCTCTTGAGAGTCAATCAGAGCGCCACCTGTCCACTCATCCTCCACTTCAGGGTCGAGTGCATAATCATGGCGTCCCGTCCTCTTTCTCCTCGCGACTGTTGAAGGCTGCAGACACACAACCGGAGTCTGGGTCATGAAAAGATCTCGTCAGAAAGTGTGGGTTATCACGGCGACGAGGGCTTAATAACGCCTCCTCGACTCCCCGCTCTTTAAGGTGCGCCAATCTTGGCTGTATTGTCCGGGCGGCGCTCGCTCGTCTGGGGATGTGTTTCCATTACGTCCTGGTTATTATCGCGGCAGGAGACGGAGGAGCGCACCATCAGATAACGCTCTGGTGGAAGTGGGTCTGCTATGGTCACGTGTTCCCAGTTGAAGCTGCTCTTTTCAACCTTTATTCTCAAGCCAACTGTGAAAAACTAAATAGATAAGTGCCAATAAACCAACTGTCCTCTGTCAAACCTTTACTGGGTTTCTTCTTCCATCTCCAGCTTCCTTGGTCCACCACCTTCTCCTTCTCCTCCCCCTCTCTTTCACACCCATTTTCTGTCTTCCAGGATTCAACAACAAACTCAAAGGGGACCTATTGTGCTCTTCTGTGTTCCAAGTTATCCACTTGGAAAACAACCAATATGGCGGCCGCACAAAATGCTCAGTTTTGCTGATTCCTTTTGTTGACAGATCTGATGACATGAGCCGTACTGACGTCACAAAAGTTTGTGAATGTAAAGTCATGGGGCAACTTTTAAGATAAATTATTTATTTATTTATTTTTATGGCTCTGTGGGGGAACCTTCGCTAAAATCTTCCTGCGACGGAAGTGGAGTGGCTTATGTTTGTTTTTCAAGACAGGCTGTAGCCGGGTGATACAAGGGTCTTCATATACAACAACTACATTTCAGGGCTGAAAGTTCCATGAATGTTTCGCATCAAAACTTAGGCTCAATCGCGGAGCTCTTCCAAGGATTCGTCCTGGAATCTCATCATGACGTCTGGAATGTGCCAAAATGTCGATACTAAAATCAATTTTAGTAACAGATAACTTCAACAAATATAAAACAAAAGACTTACTCTGACTCTCGGTCCAAGTCCAGATCAAACACATACACAAGTTGCAAGCTGTTGGTTCGGCAACTGAGGGAACTTTGTCGTAACAAATGAACAAAAAGCCACAATTTATTGTGGGTAAACCTGTCAGGAGTGTGCTGTGAAACACACCACAAACATGACAAACTCTATTCATCAAAAATGTACTTTAATATTTTTGGGTAAGGATTTTGTAGAAAACTCCTTTTTTAATTTTTTTTTGTTGACTGGACCAATAAACAGTCGAGTTGTCTCCGGCAACACTGCAATGTGTCTGATCACAGAGTTGTTAGTAGCATACAGATATGTTGTAAACAGTTTATATATTCAATATAATTTTGAAAATGTATTTATATGCTGAATATGTGCTGTGTCCTTTGTGAAATGGTCACGTCGTGGTGCCCCAGGAACCACAGCCATTTCTCCCCTTAATGTGGATTGTGTTTAGGGAATGATGGGAATAATAAAGTCAGTTTATCAGTTAATAAATCTATTAAGCTTTATCAATATAGCATCTTTCAGAATAAGTTAGTGATGTCTTAGCCCCGCCTGCCTGGCCTCTGCCAACAACAATGGTGACCAAATGATGCTCACATTTTCTAAGTACAGCAAAATAACTCGCTTATTTCCAGTGGAACATAAACAATTATTGTAAGATGTTTTGTCTGTATTCACTGCTGCACCACACAGTTCTCCATCTAGAGCCGACACGAGTGACTTTTGCCGTGTTCTATCCTGTTCACTGGCTGCTGCAGTGTTGTCGTCTAATGGCGTGTTAGTTTTCTCTCAACTCTCCCTGCTATTCCTCAAAAAGAACCTTTAAAGTTCATTTTTTCTGCGGCGATCAATTCGCCGCTGACACTGAGGGTAGATGATGTTTCACTTTAGCTGCTCCTTCACATTCTTCTTCTCCTTCTCATTCGATTTGAGAGACTTTTTCTCTGAGCCGCAAGGTCAATATTAGAATTGTGACAGAGGAATGTTGTCGCTTCCCACAGAAGAAAGCCTCTTAGCGGATATGGAGTCTGATATTAGAGCGTGTTTTCTAGTTTGTTGTGACGGATTAACACCACTATTGAATCAGTGATGCCCATTTTTTTTTAAATTCTCCCTATTTTCCTCGTAGCGTCTGTTGAAATTGTTTTTTTTTAGGACTGAAAATTGTCCCTGTTTTCACTCTGTCACCTCACAAGTAAAAATGATTTTGCCACTTCTAAATAAGTGCATTGTTTGGGGAGCGCTGACGCCGATGAAGAGAGTGATACATCACGGCGAAGTGCCACTCGATGGAAGGTTTCACGGCTTCAGTCGTCCGCGTTCAGGGAAAGCTACGTCCCTCTTGGCGCGGCGCCACAGCAATCTATTCACTCAGAGCACACGGACAACGCCGTATCCCAGAATGCTCTCTGTCCTCTCCGGGCTGCTCACACTCACATGCAGTCAGATAGAGAAATGGCCACTTTACTCGTCTGCCGTCTCACCACGCTGTCCTCAGGAGACACCGAGACTCATGCCGGGCCTCCAGGCTCGCGGGGTGTGCGGTTTTCAGTGAGCAGATATGTGTGCGGACACTTATACTGGGTATGACGTAAAGCTTCTGGCATGCAACCCTCTGTGTGTGTGAATATTAAATGTTGAATGCCTGACTCTCGGCCAAATCCTAAAATATGTGATGCTGTTGGCTCCGGCGGGTTATTGATCGATGAGGTTTTGTTTCCAAAATGTACTTAAATAAAACAACAGGTTGGCTGTGCGGCGGTCATGTGATTCCTCACAGTAGCAGAAGTAGTGTAATGACTGTACATCCAGTCAAAGTTGACAGAACAAACAAAGCTTTTCACCGTTTTCAAATTAGGAGTCAAAATTATACTGCCGTAAATATCGGACTATAAGCCTCTTTTTTCTTGCGGGTTAGACAACGGCTGATATGTGGATTTTTACGGACTGAAGAGCGTCATGATGCCGAAATATTGATCCCTGTCGATGAAATCACAGGTGTTTTGTTGACCTTAAAGCGCACGTGTCCGCAGCTCCGCCCACAGAGCGGATCTCCTGGAGGACCGTAGACGAGAAGCAGCAGCTGAGACCGGCCATGGTGTCGGGACTTGGGACAAGCTGGTGAAAACAGCGCATTTTGAAAGCTTTAATGTCAACAAAAGATGTGAGGAGTTCATGATTCAAGTTCAGAACATTGCCCAGTTTGTTTCATGAGTCAGTCTTGATGCTGAAGCCCGTTTTCAAAGCGAGTTTAGAAGTGATCCTCCTGCATTTTTAGGCGAACGTAAGCACAGAGCATCTCAGCTGATCAGCTTTGGAGGCGGAGCCATATTGCATTGTAAAGCATTATTGTTGAGAGAGACTGGACCAATGCTACTGACTGTTGTTTCCAGCGGAACTGGAGGGGTTAGTTCTTGTGTAGTCCAGGAAGTCACTTACAGCTTGTCTCCATGTCTTGGATTCATTCTGCTGGATTGGAAGAGCGGTTAAAGAGTGGTTATTACAGAGTAATTATGAGATGACACGATCGACCAGGTGTGTGAGAAGTGTGTAGAACAATGTTCCAATAAGTTTGTTATAACTTTGCTGTGACATAATTATTAAAGATTGCTGGTCTTCCTTTCATTTACTTGCCTTCAGAATTAAAAAAAAAAAAAAAAAAAAAAAAATATATATATATATATATATATATATATATATATATATATATATATATATATATATATATATATATATACCGTAAATTCCAGACTGTAGAGCGCACCGGAATATTAGCGGCTCCCACTAGATTAAAGAAGGAAAATAGATCTTGTTCATACATAAGCCGCACCGGTCTATAATCCGCTGGTTCAGTGGTGCTGTCTGTGCTGTGGACAGGTCAGTGGTGCAACAGCTTAAAAACGCTTTTCAAAAACTAGTTTTGAAAACGGGGACCAGCATGAAGAGTGAGGAAACAAGCTGCGTAATACAGAGCGTCTTGATTGTTCCACGCAGCTCTCACAATAGACGAGGTGCAGCTCTCCAGTCGGGCTCAAGTCAGCGGCCAAAACCCGACTCACTTGTGTTCGCGTCGGACTGTTGAGCCAAATGCACTTTGTCTGGAGACATCTCACATCTTTTATTGACATTATACCCCTCAAAATGCGCTGTTTCCCCTCCGTGTGCCCAAAGTTCCGACACCACTGCTGGTCTCAGTGGCTGCTTCTGGATCACAGACCTCCAGGAGATCCACTCTGTTGACAGAGCTGTGGACACACAAGCAAAAATGTTGCATTTTCAGCACTTCAAGGGTAAATAAAAAGCCTGTGGTTTCATCGCCCCTGATTTAATCTGATTTCAGCTAGCAAAAATCCATCTATTAGCTGCGCTGTTGTATAAGCCGCAGGGCTCAGACCGCCAGAAAAAAGTAGCGGTCCTGGAAGTCTGGAAATTACGGTGTATATGGCTGATGTGGTATTACATTTTAGAAGATGTAGGTTTTGTCTCCCGACCCCGATATCTTTGTTGGCAGAGGACAGAGAGGCGGGGCTATGACATCTTCAAGTTTGGCCAATAAGTTACAACATTTTGTCTTGGTTTTCGAGCCCTTCCACTCCGGCAGCCGCACTTTTGGACTATCCAGCAGAACTTTGCGGATAGAAACAACACCGTCTGCGTGTGGTCAGACTGTGCATTTGAGGAGGTGAGAAGCATCTCCCAGGACCAACCAAGCAAAAGGGGGCGTCGCCAACCAATGTGTTCTTCAAGTGAGCCAGTGAGGCAAACTTTCTTTAACTTCTCTGCTGTTGGAGACTCCCACTTGAGTTTCAGGAAGCCTAATTGGTTTTAAATCCGGTTCAGAATGATCCTCAGCAATAAGCAGCGACGATTTAATGACTTAATGAGACCTAATTAGGTGAAAATGGAGAATAAAAGAGAGAAGCCGAGCAGCTAATCACAGCGCTGCAGCTCCTCCGTTCTCCTCTGCGCCGCATGTGTGTCCCTATATGTGTGCGCCGCGGCAGAGTTAGGTGCATGTGTATGTTGTTTCCATGGTGATCCTGTGCGTGCGTGTGTGTGCGTGTGTGTGTGTGCGTGTGTGTGTGTGTGTGTGTGTGTGTGTGTGCGTGTGTGTGTGTGTGTGTGTGTGTGTGTGTGTGTGTGTGCGCGTGTGTGTGTGTGTGTGTGTGTGTGTGTGTGTGTGTGTGTGTGTGTGTGTGCGTGTGTCTGGTGGTGTGTGGTGGTGTGTGTGCGTGTGTGTGCGTGTGTGTGTGCGCGTGTGTGTGTGCGCGCGTGTGTGTGCGCGCGTATGTGTGTGTGTGTATGCGTGTGTGCGTGCGCGCGCGTGCGTGTGTGCGTGTGCGTGGTGTTGTGCAGCCTCTCTCAGCATCCACTGGCCTCTTCATCAGGACGTGGTGGTGAGAGGTCAGGCCTCATTTCATCAAGGAATAAATTCCAACTTCCATTAACTTAATTAATCCAGAGCCGGAGAAGACGCAGCGGCGCAGCTGAACGCTGTGTGTGTTTGCTCTGAGCCTCTGAGAAGAGTTTGCTGGATGAATCGGTTCAGCCTTGAACAGCTCAAACAAAGTGAGCCATTGTGTCCAACTTCATCAGAAGTTTGCTTGTGGACATTCATTAATGGCTTTTCTCCGCCATGAATCATGAAGTCTTCATCAAGTCTCTCTGGGACTTTATCAAGTCAATTCTGGACTTTAAGTCTGCGGTGGACCCTTCTCCTCAGGGTTCTCCCTAGTGCTTTAGCAGAGTGGAAGGGGCCTATGCGAAGATGTCCTCAGCCTGGGGGGCGCACGCCGCTGTTTTGGTCACCATGTGGTGAAGTGTGACTCGTAATATCAGCCCTTCCTCAGCTGTCAGTCGATGGAGCAAGACTCCATGAAGGAAATCCCAGGGCGAACCTTAGAGTTCTATCTCTTTCCTTGGCCAGCAGGAAGGTACAAACAATTTGAGGAGCTCAGGCACGTCCAAGTGTCTTGATCTTTGTCGCATATCCACTATTTATCCGCATAATGAAACTTCTACGTCACCCAGCTCAGATCAGCTATCCAACCAACTGACTCTTGATGCGTATTCTGCACAAAATTCTGTATTCTCTTTGTGGGATACCGTAGATTGCATGTATATTTCGGACCTATCACCAGGTCTGTTCCAACTTTCCTTCTGTTCCAAGTCCAAGCAGAGCAACTACTTTAAACCCCCTTGCTCCCCATGCCCACAGTCTTTATGTCAGACTTCCCAGAGTGTGTTGTGGATCCCCTATTTTACCAACTGTATTTCTGAACTTCCAGTTCACCGAGGTCAGTGTTGGATTTTCAAGTGCAGAAATCTGGACTTCCTGATGCAGTCACATGATTCCTTACGTGAACAGAAGTAGTGTAATGACCGTACATCCAGTCAAAGTTGATAGAACCAACGATGCTCTTCACTGTTTCAAATTAGGAGTCAAAATTATACTGCCGTAAATACTGGACTATAAGCCTCTTTTTTCTGCAACGATGCAACTGATACATGGATTTTTACGGACTGAAGAGCATCATGATGCCAAAATATTGATCCCTGCCGATGAAATCACAGGCGTTTTATTGACCTTGATGCGCTCAAAATGCGTTGTTTTTCCCACGTGTGTGCAGCTCCGCCCACAGAGCGGGCAAAACAAGAAGCAGCAGCTGAGACCGGCCGTGGTGTCGGGACTTGGGACATGCTGGCGAAAACAGCGCATTTTGAAAGCTTTAATGTCAACAAAAGATGTGAGGAGTTCATGATTCAAGTTCAGAACATTGCCCAGTTTGTTTCATGAGTCAGTCTTGATGCTGAAGCCCGTTTTCAAAACTAGTTCAGAAGTGATCCTCATGCATTTTTAGGCGAACGTAGGCACCGAACAACTCAGCTGACTGACTGCTGTTTCCAGCGGAACTGGAGGGATTAGTTCTTGTATAGTCCAGGAAGTCACTTACAGCTTGTCTCCATGTCTTGGATTCATTCTGATGGATTGGAAGAGCGGTTAAAGAGTGGTTATTACAGAGTAATTATGCGATGACACGATCGACCAGGTGTGTGAGAAGTGTGTTCCACTCCAGTAGAACAATGTTCCACTACGTTTTTTATAACTTTGCTGTGACATAATTATTAAAAACAAAAAACTCAGTGTTGTCAAACTCTAAAATTGCAGGTCTTCCTTTCATTTACTACCCTTCGGAATCAAAAAAACCCTTCGTCTTGGATTCTCTCGGTCCCGTGCTGCCATAGCAGCCAGTGGGGTGTCTGCGAGGGCGACCTGACCCAATGGCCCTATGAAAGGCCCATGAGTCCCAGCCATTAAAAAGGTGACGGAGATGCCCGCGGATGGCTTGTCAACAGAGGGTGTCGGGTTCCACGGTGCTGACAGAACCGTGCCTCTTATTGAGTGAACAGAAGAGCTAAACTGTTTACATCACTTCTACCTGGCAGGCAAGTGCCACTTAAAGTCAATTTTGTTGTCCTGGAGATTCTAGTGTGCCTCGGAGAAACCTCTGTGCCACGTCTGAGAGTGCAATATTTTTCTTGGCCTATATTTATATTCATATTTGTGAATTGTAAACTACACTTCCTGTTCCTGCCGGTGAAGCACCGCAAAGTAAATAATAATTTATCGATTGAATCCAAACGTACGTGTTTGAGATAGAGCCACCTTTGATGTATCATTCAGGGAAAAAGGTGTTTCGAAAATCTGCACCTGCTCTCTGGCATCTGAACCATTAATGGATCCTCGGGAATAAATGTCATTAACTTTCGAGGCTTCGGCAGCCGTATGTGATTTTAAAAACTCCATCAGAGTGATTATTCCCCGTGTTCTTCCACTTACTCAGGGTAATTTCAACTGCCTTAAGATGGCGTTGATGAGCGAATCTTATTGCCTCAGCACCCTTCTGCTCCCCCCTCTTTTATTCTCCGTGACTTTAATGTCCGACTGCTGACATACAAATCCTTCCACGCCGCTGCACACACTTCATTTGTGGCGCTCCTCCTCCGTCCACACCGACCTCACTTCTGTCCTCACATCACCCTGCCCCCGGAATGTGTACCTCTGTCGTGACCCCGTCAAGACTGCCCTGAAAATGTTCCTGAAAGTTAAAACTGCGAGAGAAACAGGTGGCAGACGTTTGTGAAAAACCTTTAGGGAGATAGACTCAATAAATAACCCAGTAGAACATGGTTTCTACCCATGAAGTTACAAAAAAAGATGTATGTTTACAACGCATTTTCAAGTATAGCGAATGTTCAAGGAAATGTATTCACCAAAATGAATTGATAAATCAATAAATAAATGAATAAAAAGAAAACAAATTGTAATTTTCTCGTGAAAATATTTTACTCTGTTTAACCGTAGCCTGCGACAAAGATGTAACACAGTTATTTGATTTTAATGTCCAATAATACAACTGTGATATTTTAATATAGGGGGGATAAATGAATTTCTTTGTATTTAATATATTATAAAAATTAAAATAAATGAAAGATTTTTGTACAGCACTTCCATAATGAAGGGAAGATTATAAGAAATGGACTCCACTTTATATGAAAGGACATTGTTTATATTAAAATCTAAATTAGACCCATCAAAAGAAACGTTTCATGGAATTTTAATTACAACTGAAAAACTTTGACAATATAAATCGGATGAGTAAAATATGAAAAATGCTTTGTCAGGTTAAGATATTTTATAATTTTAAAGATATGATCGATATGGTGACTGGTTTGACTCCAGCTTGACACAACTTGGAGTGACAATGGCTCCATCCTGTGAGGAGTTAGTCTCTTAGCAAGGGTTTTCTTCTGGCACTCCGGTTTACTTCCACAGTCAAAAAAGCCTGTTAAGGTGTGGTCGATGCTTGCGTGTGTGTGTTAAAGCATATCTATCCTAGTGAGGTCCAATTTGTGCGGAAACACCTCCTTGTGAGGCCTTAACTTCACAATATCCTGGTCATTATCACTGGGTTTCAGTTTGGTTCAGAGTTCTGGTTCAGGTTAGCCGTGTATTTTGGAAGGTTAGGTTTAGGGGTGCGCGGCTGGGGAAAGGTGGCGTGACACGCCTGTGTGTGAGTGGTCAGGAGAACCGCCCTAGGTTCCCCCTGCCCCTCACCCCATGTAGCTGGGATAGGCTCCAGCGCAACATGCGCCTGGAAGAAGTGGTGGAGAATGAAAGAGTGAAGGTGCCACACAGACTAAGATTAAGATTATGCCTAAGATTATGATCATGAAGAAGCATTATTGTCGTATTTCAGCACCACATCCTCACCGTCCTCTGGAGTTGAAGTCGTATCATCAAAGTTCAGCCGTCATGTTGAGGTGCAGAATAGACGGTAATAACATGTTGTGATGCGACGTCGGATGCCGCGAGCACAAGAACACAGAGAAAGTGAGAGACAGAAAAAGCCCCGTGTGTTGTGTAATGGGATATCCAAGAGGAGGGGGCTGGTACGGAGCGTACGGCGCTCGCTGATGCACCTGAGAGTGAAGATGATGTGTTTATTTAGGCTGTGTTTGTCTTGCCTTCACAGAAAAGTCTGTTTCCGTTGAGCTGAGCTGCGGTGCCGGACCCAGCCATGTAGTGTTGGATCCGGGTTCCCCTCTCCTGCTGGACTGCAACCTGGGCGCCAGCGACACGCCTTTCAACGTCACCTGGCTGCGGGATGGACGGCGTCTGGAGGAGGGCGAGTTCCTGCGCTACCTGCCGAACGGATCTCTGCTGCTGCTGCCCGGCCACGACAGCGGGGCGCAGGGGGCGTACAGCTGTGTGACCGCCAGCACCCACGGCGCTCTGACCAGCAGGACTGTCAATGTGCTCCTGGCAAGTAAGTGTCCTGAGCTGCCCAGAAATAGAGACTAGCGGATTGGAACGGGAGCAATGTGGGGGCTTCCATTTAAGCCCTACAGTCAACACTTCTTGCTGTCACAGACTTAACTCTGCTGAACGTCTCCATCCCATGACATGGCTAACTCAGCAATGCTTGTGTGTTTAGAGCTGTGACTGTTTCACTTAAATCACTGTTGCGTGATAAAGATGCCAAAACCATTCAATATTGATCATGAAAGTGACCGTCTGGGGGACTCCTGTCATCCTCATACTTTTTGCTAGAACTCATTGTTTAGCCCAACTGTTCTTTCACTCATATAGAACATACGTATAACTCACAACAAATTCACTGGAGGCTGCAATAAGTAGACGAGGCCTCCCACCTGCATACCTGTTGCACTCAGTAGTCAGTCAAACACATCAGTTACGTTTGCCTAAACATATAAAACGCAGAAGTCACATGACTTGTGCTGTAACATGTGAATGGAAATCCATCCGAGGTCGTTTCCAGCACAAACGTTCATCCTGGATCACAGCATTTCTGCTTCCAAAGGCTAACAGCTGGATTTATCCCCGTGATTTAAGGGTCTTTGGAAATGATATTAGACTGCAGTAGGTTTCTTTTCGCTCAAAATGTGTTATATTCTGAAGTATTTACGTGCTTCCCACATGAAAATAAATAAATAAACAAACATGGTGCTTGAAACGGTAGTACAGTGGTACCTCGGTTTTCGAACGTCCCAGACAAGTCGGAGTTCGAACAAAAATTTTCAGATTTTTTTGCTTTGGATTTCGAACGAAAATCCAGAACTCGAACGCCCCTGAAAAAATCCAGAAAAACATAACATGTGCGGACCGACCAGCTGACCCACGACGAGCCTCTGTATGCAGACGTGTCCCGTTAGCTCCATTTACTGACTGTTTTTTCTTCATATTGAGGTGTAAAACCTTTCCTGTCTCCGCACTGGACCGTGGTAGAGTGTCACAGGGGAGGTGCTGGAGCGCTCACTCCAGGGTTTGATGTCCTGTTGTGGGCTGGAGCTGGGACAGGGATGAGGCCAGTCTGGGACAGAGCGTGACTTGGTTTATGACTTGGTCACAGCCAAACTGCACAGAAGCGCACATTCAGAGCTGGACACGCACCGGGCACCTCTTCACTTCTGGAGAGACGTCACTCACTCGGCAACCCCTCCCACATGCAGCGGCCACACACATAGAGGAACAGCCACCTGCAGCAGACACTCTACATTCACTCCTACTATTTTAAGGCTCGGAACGCATTATTGCTTTTTCCATTCATTGTAATGGGAAAAATCGATTCAGATTTCGAACAAATCGCTTCTCGAACGGTCGTCTAGAATGGATTGTGGTCGAGAACCGAGGTGCCACTGTACTTAACTGCTATATAAAATAGGAACCTTTGTAGTTCTTCGAATGATTTGCAGGATCCATCCTCCCTAAAGAGAGCACACGCTTAGGGACAGAAAAGTGGGTCTGGTCCCGTCACCGCGGGCTTCATGACACTAGTGTTGCAATGACATAGTTTACGATAATTGACTGTACGATTAGTCGCCAACCGGATCATGAGTCGACTAGTTATGGCATCATCGCTGTCTTAGCACATTGCACTGTACGAGGGAAAATGGTTGGAAAGTATGGGACCATTTCCAAAGAACAGATCAAAGGACACAAACATTCCCCACCACATTTTGAGCAAATAACATTAAAATATGGCCTTTCAAAACAACATTTAACACTATATAAGTGTCCCCAACTTTTAGACGCCAAGTAGTTGACTAACCGATGATATTGACGATCAAACAGTCCTAGCGGAGACACTCATAAAACTCCATCGGGTTAACTGGAGCAGCCATAATTCTGGCTCACATTGTTTAGGGTCACAGCCAGCTTTTTACGTTTTGGTCCGTGAGTGACGTTTTGCATAATGAGCAACTGTGTCAGAGAACGGAGCAGATGATAGCAGGGTGGGAGGTTTTGCTGGTCGATACTACCGGCACAGACTCAGACATTCTTTTTCAATAATATCACTGCACTTCGGACCCACAATGCCAGACACATTGTCAATGCTCGGCATTTTCTCTCATCATTGTACCTTGCATTGCGGTACTCTCCCTGTCCCCGGCACGGCCACTGTGTCATCGTAGCAGGGTGGTCGCAGAGGTTTTGGGGCTGGTGCGCACACTACTTTAACTGTAACAGGTTAACTGACTCCCTGTGGGACACAATACCAACACAAACATGTCTGCTGCTGGGATTGAACCAGCGACCTCTCAGCCAGAGGATTTCCCCTCAAAAAATGTGGCTAAAAAAGCGCCTGAGGGAACCTACTATGTGCCACTGTGTATTGCAGCAGACGTGGCAAACCTATCGCAAGGTGTGTTAATATTAATATCCCCATGCTTCAAGTGCTCTGACGGCGAGCGTTATTTCAAGACAGAAGACGTATCGAAGGACAGATGGAGAAAGGAAGACAGACTGCGGCTCTTCACTTGTCCCGCTGAAGGATGCCTTTATCATACTCTCGAGAGGTTGTTTTTATGGAGTCATTAGCTGTGAGTGAAATGAGACGGTGTACTCTGCCGATGCCGACTCTTTTGTCAGCTGCCACATTCTATTCTATTTATGAGGATCTCTTATTTGAGGGACAATGAGGAGTAAAGGAGGGGGGTTGAATCAAATGGTGGGAGAGCGGAACGGGCTGTGAAGAGGGTTCTCGGCAGAGAAGAGAAGCCTTTTCAGACCATCACCAATGACCTTCGGTGTGTGTGTGTGTGTGTGTGTGTGTTTCAATGATGAGAGGCTGTGAAATAGATTTGACCAGTGACCAAGAGGTCAACACCAAACGGCTTGTACGTACAGAGGGCCGTCTCTGCGCCTGCTGCTTCCTCGCGTTGTATCACACATCGAGAGGACGGTACACGGACCACATCTGTGAAAACATATTATGAAAGCCACCTGCCTCCGGTGCCCTCTGCGTGTGTGTCGAGCAGCTGTTGAATGCGAATCCACATCCTACACATCCACAACAGCCAGAGAGCAGCGAGACGCTGAGAGATATTGCTTTAAATATCTGGGAAATAGAATCCGTGCTTGACATTAAGTTTTGTTGAACTTGAAAAAGCACGTCAAACCTTACACCAGAAAACCACGGCGGGGGATTTGAAGAACTGTAGGAGCCACCTTTGAGCTGGGATATTCTTAGCCCGTCCAGTTACTTAACTCTCTGCTGAAAGACTCGGTGTGGTTGTTCCGACTACTCAGTCACTACTGTAGATGAGAAGAAAAACCATGAAGATTGAAAATGATTCTGGCTGGCAACATTTCAGTGATCCAAATTACTGTTGGCCAGTAGCAATCTGTTGCCAACATCCATCCTCGAGCGCTTATCCGTTGCCTGGTCGCGAGGGCAGCAGCTTCAGAGCAAAACTTCCTTCTCCCGGTCAACATCCACTAGCTCCGACTGAAGGAACCCAGGACGCTCCCAGGCCAGTGAAGAGGTCTCATCCCTCCACCTGGTCCAGGGTCGACCCCCCGGTTCAGCTAGCTGTGCCTGGAACACCTCCACAGGGAGGCCTCCAGGGGGCGTCCTCTTGAGATGCCCGAAACAGGCTCTCTCTTCGCAGACAACCAGCGGTTCTACTCCGAGTCTCACCCCAGTGATATAACTCCTCACCCTATATCTAAGGGAGACGCCTGCCACACGTCCGAGAAACCTCATTTTATCCGAAATAGCTTTGCCTCATGGCTCAGCTCTCTCTTACACACAACAAGCGATCGCAATACCGCCCCTGCTGCGCCAATTTGCCGACCAATCCAAACGTAAAACGTCAACTAGGGCTGAAGGATATGTTCTGTCATGTCTGATCCAGAAGGATCTCACCTCGCCGTAAAGTAGCACACATACTAGCGACCCCTCATTAATATAGTCAGCGTTTAAAGACAAGTTCTTAATTGATTTTGGTAGGTAACAACAGTAGGTTCAAGATTGTTCGTGCATGAGTCAGTGTTCTGCAGTGACCAGCACCATTCTTTCCACCCTGGACTTGCAATGCTCTCTCAAGTTCCACCTAAATCAGTTGGTTCTTTCAGGTACGATAAACCCGGATCATGAAGCTTCATGAAACAGTAGATGGCACCCTCTTCTCTAAGATCTTTGGATTTGAAAAAACAGTCCATTGAAACCTTCATTTTCAAACTAAGTGCGCCACCTACTGAGTTCTGAAAATCCCGACACTTTTTCATGAAGCCTCATCAGTCATCATCTCTTCCGGCCCCAGTCAACTCAATGGTCAGAGAAAGTTCCCACTCGAGACCCTCTTTCGCTCTCGCCCGTTGTGTTTAAGTTGTCAAAATAGTGCCACACCAATGCTTTGTCATGCAGATGAATGCCACCCTCGACTTACTGGACAGGTGCACCATATGCAAGGTGTGTCGCGTCACATTTACAGCTCAGGATGCTTCATGCTTCCCGGCTCAGGTCCCATTTCTATGCGCTATCATTGTGTGGAGCTAAAGATCTGTCAGACTCATGATCAGTCATCTCATTTTGTTGCGTCTTATCTGAGGAAATCATGCCTGAGATATGAATCACTCCATTCATTCTGAAGGAGAGGCATTAGCTTAGCAGCTTTCTAGATGCTATTTGGAAAACTTTGTCATTTCAAAACATGAATGAAAATAGCTCGAAACATGGAAGAAAATGTATCTGTGCGAGGAAACCTTTTTGAGGTGTCTGCTCGACTGACCAATCAGATTGCAGTATTTCCAGTCACAGGTAGAGAAGGGTCTCTTTCCAGTGGTCTCTGTGAGGTTATGTTCAGTATAAAATGAATAAAATCTGATGTTTGTGGGCAACACCCCATTCATTCTTTGTGCTTTTTCAGAGGAAACGTGACCCTTCTTTCAAGGCTATTGACATCAACACAAGACACTATTTGCATCTCAACATCTGCTCATCGCAGCGACATGGTGGTGGAGAGTGTTTGAGCGGCTCTCCTCTCCCCCCCCTCGGTGTTGGTGAAAGCCGGGCAGCAGAGGGGTCACGAGTGGAATTATCTGCTTGCACAAGGGGAGGGGAAAAACACTGCAATCTGATAGCTGTGGGGCCAAAGTGTGGGGCACGGAGGAGGGGCGCGCAAAGACAGAGGAAAGAGTCGGGGCAGAGTCAAGGGCAGACACTTTTTTTTCTTGATGTTGTGGTGCATTGGTGTGGTTACTCTTTTTTTTTAACAATGAGAGGCAATTATTGGAAAGAATTGTCGCGGGACTGCAAAGGATCTGTTAAGAAACATAAGGACCTGCTGGAGCGGGTCGTTTTTACAGCGACAAAGACCACCTGAGGAAAAGAAATAAAATGTATTAGCCAATGTTTTTCCACAGTAATACGGAGGAGAGCTCAACCTCTGACCTCATGTTATTGAATTTAGTTGATGCACTTTATAGGTGCAAATATATATATATATATATATATATATATCCAAAATGTAGGTTGAAAATGTGAAAATACAATATGAAAATGTTTTTTCATGTTGTTTTTCATATATATATATATATATATATATATATATATATATATATATATATATATATATATATATATATATATATATATATATATGCATATATATGCGGAGAGCCCCCTGTCAGCCCCATAACAAAACAAGCAGCGCTCACTACACGCTGTGTATATTCTTTGCACTTGAAAATATGAAAAAACGTTTTTCATATTGTTGCAGAACTATTAATGATCGCAACTTTCACCCCAATTTTTCTTTTGAATGTGGTGCACAATCAGCCATTTTGGAACTGCAGTAATAAAAAAGTGCATCAAAAAAAAACAACATTCAAAATTAAATAAAAATGTTATTTTATTTTATCTATTCTTTTTCCTTTAGAATGTTCTGATTTGAGAACACCACTATTCTCCAGGCTGCATTAAAGAAACAATGGGAAGATGATGAAAGAAAACTCGTTTCCGTATGATGTCGCGGGTTTGGGTCAAATCTGAGGCACAGGCCATCGACTGCCCCACACAATGAGCATTTTGGGTCATTGGAAAAACCCCATTAACTCAAAGGACGGACTTAAAAAACGACGGAATGAGCCGCCTGTCACCTTCTCTCCACAAATGTAAACCGTCACCAGGCAACGATGAAGCACATTGTCGCCGTTAAGTCACCTTAAACTGCGAGTTTTAATCCTTGCATGTCGGCGCGAAGTGTGTAAACTTGGCAAGCGCCGAGGGTTTTGCTCGGCATGGTGCCGGATGGCTCTGCCGTGGAATTCTCATTGTGGGATGATGGGACGCCGATGGAGTCCTGGGAAAAGACTAATATGATTATGCTTTGACAGGGCGGAGGTGGAAGTCGGACCAGTCACTATTGTTCCATCACGGCGTGAGGCCGGTGTCGTCTCCTGACCCACGCTGGCCTCTATGCATTAATATCGGCTAATGTGCACTCTCGCTGATCAGCTGTTTTTTATTGCACACAGACACACACTCACACACACCCGCAGTATCGGAGGAGAGCATTCCTCTGCCCGGCACAGTGTTTGGCTGCGCTGTAAACCCACTTCTTTCATAATGGAACTGTCTTGGGAATATTTTTCCTCTTGGTACTGGTGGGTCATCAGTTTTGTTCCCATTCTTTCTTGTCTGATTCTTATAGAACATTACATGTTTCATTATTTTCCTCAAAATGGAGTTTGTTTTCTGACTACAGCTTTGTATGGTCCTTTGCATTTCCCTTTTTCTCCCACGTAAGATATTCCATAGTAACCACCGACACACACACAGGTGTACTTGTAAACCAAGTCATGTGTATGTTTGTCTGAATATATTTCCCTCATTTATTTATTGTCTTATGGTATTACATGATGTGACTGAAGTGTATTTTAAAATTACACTAAATTTCACTAAATTATGTATTTTCTATATATTTAATTTGAATTATTATAAATTATGTTACCAATACTGTATTCATCACTTAATGACAAAAATAAATAAAAATGCAAAAATAATAATTAAATATATTTTTTTATTTATATATATATATATATATATATTTTTTTTTTTTTCTTTTTTTTTTTTTTTTACTTTTTTTATCTTTCCTTCCACAACTTTCCCCCCTCAAATTCAGCCTTATATAGCAGTAAATAAAGTATAGTGGTACCTTGGTTCTCGACCACAATCCGTTCCAGACGGCTGTTCGAGAAGCGATTTGTTCGAAATCTCAATCGATTTTTCCCATTACAATGAATGGAAAAAGAAATAATGTGTTCCAAGCCTTAAAATAGTCTTTTGTAGGAGTGAATGTAGAGTGTGTGCTGCAGGTGGCTGTTCCTCTATGTGTGTGGCCGCTGCATGTGGGAGGGGTTGCCGAGTGAGTGACGTCTCTCCAGAAGTGAAGAGGTGCCCGGTGCGTGTCCAGCTCTGAATGTGCGCTTCTGTGCAGTTTGGCTGTGACCAAGTCATAAACCAAGTCACGCTCTGTCCCAGACTGGCCTCATCCCTGTCCCAGCTCCAGCCCACAACAGGACATCAAACCCTGGAGTGAGCGCTCCAGCACCTCCCCTGTGACACTCTACCACGGTCCAGTGTGGAGACAGGAAAGGTTTTACACCTCAATATGAAGAAAAAACAGTCAGCAAATGGAGCTAACGGGACACGTCTGCATACAGAGGCTGCGTTATACACAATAACAAAGCGCGTCGTGGGTCAGCTGATCGGTCCGCACATGTTATGTTTTTTCCGGCTTATTTCCGGAACGTTCGAGTTCTGGATTTTCATTCGAAATCCGAAGCGAAAAAAACTTGAAATTTTTGTTCGAACTCTGATTTGTTCGAAAACCGAGCCACCACTGTACATAGTTGGCTTCAAATTCATTAGATCAGATCAGATCAGATTAGATTAGATTATATTACATTAGATTAGATTAGATTGCCTTTATTATAATAACCGTTTCAATATTTCTATTCTAATTTCCTCTCGTTTTCCTTTCACTTTCTCTATGTTATCGATAGTTATTTAAGTAATTTGAAATTACTCCTCAATTGCTTCTCATCCTTCTCTTCTCTGCAAGTTTCGTGTTGTATTTGAACCATTTGCTGACAGTTCATTAACAGTTTTAGGTCTGAAACTGGGGTTCAAGTCATCAAATCCACACATGTATATACACAAAGACGCTGAGCCCGGCTCCCTGACAAGCACGTTGGAAGTATAGAGGCGGTGTGTTGACATGAGTCCATGCGCTTGTAAAGACTGAAAGTATCAAAAGTTAACTATCAACTTCGCAGTCCAACCTTGACTTTGTGAGACTATTGTGGAGAGTCTTTCACTGACACGCAGTCTGTCATGTCAAGTGAGCTTTTAGATCCGCAGGGCTGTCTTGTGTTGTTGTCAAGATCATTCAACAACTTCTATACTGTACAGACCCGTGTGGATGTTTTCAGCTGTTGTCGCTGAAACTCCAGCGCAGACTTATCCACTTCTGTCGTCTCTGAAAGAGATGAAGAGCCTGTCTCTCTGCAGTGCTGCGTTTTATTCAGAAAAAACACAAACAAAAACCCTACACGGATGGAGAGAGGACGCAATTGAGTGTCCCTGACCACGTACACATTAGAGTGAAGGAGACCAGTTGTTCCCACACTCCTCTATCGTACGCTTTCTTTCACCGTTGGAGGTACTATTGCAATGTACTGCCTCCGTACTCATGGCATCCTGTTGCACAGATCCTTCTCTGACTACTTGTTGAGCAGCAGCGATGCTGATGGTGAAGGGTTGGTGAGGCTTCATGAAGCGTGAATTGTAAAGAATATTAAGAATATTGCAAATTATTTATAGCTGTCAGTGAACTTTCGTTTTTAAACAGGCTTTTAGTTTTGGTGTTTTCATGGAGTTTTTATTATCAGCGCCACCCTGTGGCTTGTGTGAGCATTTGTCAGTCTATTCGACAGAACGACTCCAAAAAGACATTGGAGGATTTCAATGAAATATGACGTGTATATATTGGGATGAGGGTGATTATGTTTTGAGGGTGTTGTGAATCTACATTCAGGACTTTTGTAGCGCTCTTTCAAGAGCCGAAAGTTCTGAAACACAACTGTCCCCTGCGGTCCAAGTGAGGCTGTTCATGTTCTATCAATGAGATTTCAAAGCTATGAACGCAGAGCAGCGTGTCGACTGAACATCAGCAGAGAAGTGAGGCCATAGTCATATTTGTCCATGAAAAGTGCCTCATACTGTCGTCCTTCCTCACCTGCTGAGAGCCAGACTACTGGGTCGAACCTGAGAGCTCCACCTCGTGCGTCACTGACCGATGGTATGATATGACCATAGTCATATTTGTCCATGAAAAGTGCCTTATACTGTCGTCCTTCCTCACCTGCTGAGAGCCAGACTACTGGGTCGAACCTCAGAGTTCCACCTCGTGCGTCAGTGACCGATGGTATGATATGACCATAGTCTTATTTGTCCATGAATAGTGCCTTATCCTGTCGTCCTTCCTCACCTGCTGAGAGCCAGACTACTGGGTCGAGCCTGAGAGTTCCACCTCGTGCGTCACTGACCGATGGTATGATATGACCATAGTCATATTTGTCCATGAAAAGTGCCTCATACTGTCGTCCTTCCTCACCTGCTGAGAGCCAGACTACTGGGTCGAACCTGAGAGCTCCACCTGGTGCGGCACTGACCGATGGTATGATATGACCATAGTCATATTTGTCCATGAAAAGTGCCTCATACTGTCGTCCTTCCTCACCTGCTGAGAGCCAGACTACTGGGTCGAACCTGAGAGCTCCACCTGGTGCGGCACTGACCGATGTGAACTGTAGATTCCTACCTGCTGCAGTTCAGCAACTGAGCCTGTGTTTGTTTTCTGGACAAACTCATATCAGCAACCATCCGTGATATCTCCCAGAATTCCCTCTGCCGGCCCTCTCTCTCGCTGTCTGCTCGGCCCTTTGATCGCTGACCCACCTCGCACCCCCACCCCTCCTCTGTCTGCTCTTCAGTCGCGGGGCTACAGGCAAAGTGTCTGGGACCAATTTTCTTTTTTTACTCCCCGTCTCTAGCAGTCTTTTTGGGTCAAAGGTCTGAGGTCCCCCCAGGCGACGCTACCTGCTGCTGCCCCCTGGTGGACTGAGCGGCCGAGTAGAATGCAGAGCATGACTGAAGAAACAACAAAAATAGTCATAATGGTAGTCAGCGGGATTAAACTTTAGATTCTTGTGAGATGCACGAGCTGACAGCAGTACACTGAGAAGGGTGATATATTTATGATCCAGAAAAACATTTATTTTTAGACCCCTCTTAAAACATGAATTAATGAAGTTGAAGAAAATAATAATTATAGAATATTTGGTTTTAATAGTTTCAGTTTTTTTCCGGTAAAAATCTATGCGTTTTCAGTATTTTTCAATTTAAATAAATGAATTATTGAAAGTTTATGTATATAATAAAATCTGAATAAAACATTTACACATGAAAAAATAAAATAAAATGAAGTCGCTCATTGGACCTGATGGTGCCGAATGCATAAGGGCCCCAAGCTGAGTTTTCTCAGGGCAAAAGTTAAAACAAGATGAATACCATATTTGAAACCTCAGAAAAAAACATTTCAATTTTATTCAATGTTGTTTTCATTAGTGATGGCTAGATGAGGCTTCATAACACAGTACTGAAGGTCGGTGAGGCTTCATGAAACAGTGTCTTGATTTTCAGAGGCCACCAGATGGCACTGTCTGCTGTAAAATGTTTGGCCTTCAACCCAATGAAACCACACATGATTTCTAAAGCAAGAGCGCCATCTAGCGGCCTCTGAAAATGAGGACACTTTTTCATCAACCCAGCAGTACTGTTTCATGATGCCTCATCTACCCATCAGTAGCTATCATCAAGAAGCCACCCTTGTTTTTTTCAGTAGCTACAATTTTAAAGTGACAGGAAATAGCAAGCATCCATTTTTGCCACTCTTCCTGAGCCACTTCAATTGGTTCTACTCAGAGTCTCTCCTGGATGATTGAGCTCCTCCTATATCTGTCAAATAGTGTATTTCTTCTTTTAGTTCCCTAGATATTGACCCCCAAAAATCCCGAGCCCCCGTCAGGCTGTCGATCTCCCACCCCGTCTTTGCCTCAGTGGTAAACAAGATGCTTGAATCTTCCACACGGACACTCTCTGAGGTGAAAAATATATTGTGAAAGAGATGCTATGAATATGTTAAAAAGCTGGGAGTATAAAGTGTAGCCGCCTGCACCGTTCTCCGTGGAGCCTGTTCTCCTCGCTGTGCTCTGCAGCCTGTGATCTTTTATCATTTGTATTCCACAGGTCTGTCTCAATTCCATCAGGAGCCGTCGCCGCAAACGGTTCCGGTCGGGAACTACGCCCGCTTCGTGTGCCAGATTGACGGAGTGCCGCCGCCACAAATAACCTGGGAAAAGGACAAAGATGCCATCCCAGAGGACACAAGGTGACTGCTTGAGCCGCCGCTGTTTATCCATCAGCAGAACTTTGCATAAATACCCGGGTCGCTCACCATTCACGGGAGCATGTCAGACCGGGATCAGCAGCGGGAGGACGAAAACCTGGTCGCCGGAGCGATGCAGTGAATCATAAAGTCCAGTATTTCAGTGAGTGTTTGTGATGGAATCCTCGGCAGTATCTGGGAAACCACAGTGTTTGGGATTATCTTCTCATTCTGCTTCCCGTCTTGAAGCATATCAAAGCACTTGAAGCGATATATGCAGCCGACTCCTCCCTGCGTCAGGCGCCACTCTGACTCAAATCGTTGCCTTCTCAAAATCCTTTTGGGTTTCAGTGCTTCATTCAGATATGATCATTTTATGAATTTAACTGACTTCATTCACTCTAATATTTACTGTCTGATGACTTTTTTATTTTTATAAACATGCTCCAGTAATGTACAGAGTAATAAGTAAATTCTGTGGGTCGCTTTATTTTCTTTATTTAAATGTATTTTTTATTATTAATTTTCAATACACAACACTACATTTCTATACAAAATACATCAAATCATGACTATACTACTACTATTTTTGTCGTTATTAAATCCGTTGGTGGAAGGTTTATTTTGACCAAAGTAATTGTCGTAAAATTGATAATATAATATAATAATATTCATTATAAATTATTATTCTTCATGATGTATTGAATGTTTTGTCAGATCTGCCCACTAAGATGAAATTGCAATATTTATATATATTTTTTTTTCTTCGTAGATATATGTGTTTAAATGTAGCATTTAGCTCTGCAAAATGCAACCATTACTTTTTAAAGACTATTTTGCTTCATGTTTTGGTCTTCATTTTTTTTTTTTCTTCAACTCGAAGATTAGATTTCATTTGAAGGATGATATAGAGTTGTGTCTTTTTTTAAGCACGTGCGTAAAATCATGCATATGTTAGTATGAAGTTTTATAGCAGAATTTTGATAGCAGAAAAGCAAGATGTCTGACAAAATACGGACATGGAAATATAAGTATAAAGACTGTGAAATGGATATGAATATCAGACCTGTAATTTCCATTTGTTTGTCCTTATTTTTTCCCACCTTTATTTCCGTATCATGACTCCCACGTCTTTCCTGCCTGGAGTCCGAGTGGACAAATGGACACCAAGCCTTGACAAATGCTTTTGTTCCGCACCTATAGATTTCTGAACAGCTACTTAGATCACCCGGGGTTTGGACCACAACTCCAGTGCTCTCTGCGCTTTTACAGACGCCTTTTCATTTTTGATTTTTTTTTTTTTTACTTCCTAATGGATTTCATGCGGCTCCAGCCTTGAGTGCTGCAGACAGGCCTTTCAGTCTGACAGAAAGTCTCGCTCGCTGGGCCACTTAGCCATATATTGACATCTGGCTGTGGCTCTCTTGGCCCCGCCGCCGTCAAATGTGTTTCTTTTTTCAAAGGTGTTAATGGCTGCTGCCGCCCTGCTTGACCTGCGAGCAGCTCATCTCTGATCAGCGCTACCTGCCGGGACGCGCCTGCCTCCAGGCACTTCATACACAAAGATGATGTAATTGGAGGCCAACGCCTGAACCTCTCCTCCCGTCCTGATCCTGCATTCATCCTCGCAATCATCCACTTTCCACCAGCGTTTCGGCCCTCTCCCTTTAATGTAGGGATCGTAAACAATCGGCCCCCGCGGCTCCGTGTCCTCGCTCCTCCCTCTCCCTCCCTCTTCTCTCCCTCCCGCCGTGGCCGCGCTCGCGCTCCCTCCTCTGCCAACGTTTGGCTGAAATTAATAGGCGATAGCAACAACAGCAGGTTGCAGGATGGCGTTTCAGCCACAGGACCCGAGGGGTGGGGGGGGTGGGGAGGGGCTGTGCTAATGCATGTGGAACACAAAGTGATTGCATTTGAGATCTGACACAAGCAAAGCAAATATCAAGCCTGAACCAGGGCTGCCAGCAACAATTAACAACACTTTCAGATCTAAAAATAGAGACATGTTTCGGAGCTGGTTTCATCTGAAGACCGGACACTAGCGATGATGGCTAAAAGCTCGGCCAGTGGAAAACAAGGCAGTGTAGAGGACACAGACTCAGTTGGTGGCTGTCTCGCTTTGAGAACTGGACAATGGCAGCGTGAGCCTCGGCTGAGGCGTCAGGGAAGCTCGGAAGACCTGAAGGGCCAGAGCTAGTGATGTGCTGGTGAAGCTTCATGAAACAATGTCCTCATTTTCTGAGCTCAGTAGAGTTTTTTTTCTATTGGTTTAAAAATAATGTTAGATTTCATTGCAATGGCTGTTCAATGCCAAACATTTCAGAGCAGAGAGTGCCCTCTAGTGAGCTCTGAAAATGAGGACAATGTTTCATGAAGCCTCAGCAGCACATCACAAGCCAGAATCCGGAAGTCACGGTAGTGCAGGATGCCGTTCTGCCACAAGGTCGTGTTCATGTCTCCACTGATGCGGTTTGAGGTGAACGGGAAGCCGCACATTTCCTCTCACAATTCTTGCTCTTTAGGCTGATGAGGCTTCGTGAAACAGTGTTCTCATTTACAGAGCTCACTTTAAAACTGATGTGAGGTTTCATTGAAATGGTTGTGCGAAGCCAAAGACTTTAGGGCAGAGAGTGCCATCTAGTGGGCTCAGAAAATGAAGACAATGTTTCATGAAGCCTCATCAGCCTGTCAATACTGCATTGATCTGCACTGAGCTCAATCTGACAGCAGGTGGCAGTAACACCACAGCGCTTCTGCAACCATTGATGGTCTTAACAGGCTTCATGAAACTTATTCTGCTTTTGGAATTCCCTGTCAGTGGTTGCCATTTTACTCTGTCTTACTCCCCCTAGATACAACTGTCCTCTTTATGTCCTCCTTGTTCTCATCCATGAACCTTCTCGAACATTCTCCATCCATCATGTTCCTCCTCTCCATGTGTCCAAACCACCCTGGTGCCTCCCTAACTTTGTCTCCAAAGGTCAATCTGAGATGCTCGTCCTTCCCAGTCCACCCAATGAAAATCTGAGGCTTCATGAAACTGTCTTCATATTCAGAGCCCACTAGATGACGCTCTCTGCTCTATTTGTTTTTGGATTTGAAACAAGCATTTCAATTTAACCTCACATCATGTTCAAACAGAGAGTGCCACCTAATGTGCTGTAAAAATGATACTGTTTCATGAAGCCCCATGAGCCTATCACTACCTAGAACACACACTCTTTCTTTCACTTATCGTTTTTTTCTGTACATAAACGGTCATTTTTCTGGGGCAGGTCATGTGACTGACATCAGATATAGTCTGCACAAGTGAGCCAGGCATCACTTCCAAATTAGCTTGTTCCCAACCCACTATTTCTTAGAATATGTTAAGTCATTTTTCACTTCATCTGCTTAAGAACAATAGGACTTTGTCTGCCACTCCATGATTGGTGAAGGTAATAAACCAACAACCGTCTTGGATTCGGAGAGCTGTTGCTCCAGTTTTATTTCAGACATATATTGCATTTACAATGTGTTGCTATCTGAGGCACAGTGGAACCTGTTGCACCAAGAATCGTGCCTTAGGGTCTTGATATCAATGGCATTCCAGGTCATGACCTGTGACTCATTCTGATTCGTTCTTTTGGGAGAGAGAAAGCCGGGCAATTGCTGATATTGCGCTCTCTGTCTTTATGAGGACACACAGCGCACCATCTGAACTATCAGTAGCAATCAGAGGCTAAGTGACACAGCGACACAAACACATCTGGAGCTGGAAACAAACCGGCGAGCTCAGATGGAAGCACCCTGCCATCTGAGCTACGTCGCCCACGTTGTCCCCAAAGTTCCAGTAGAGAAATAATAGAGTTGTGATGATGAATAAAATCAAAGTGATGCAAACAGGAGTTCGCTGCTGTCAGAAATTCCCGAGCAGGTCGAAGAAGAGAGTGCGGCCGGCGGTGGCCACTGACATGATGCATGGTTTAGATTATATTAGAGTGAAGACAGCGGTCATTTATATTCATGTTGAATGACAATTATTGAAAATGACGTTTGATTTTCTTTGGGAATTTGCTTTTTGAGCTATGAAACTGTACTAACACTGAGTTTAACGGTCCATCTATAACGGATTCTCTCTATATTCGTAAGAGATTATAGGGCATTTTTAAGGCTTCATAGAAGATGCTATGAGTGCTTATAATCATGGATGAAAACTGATAACAAGGTTTATGAAGCATTATAAGGTGCAGAATTTTAAAGAATAGTGTTGTCTTATATCTAATAATATACTGTTATTGAGTCTGTTGTTGAGTCTTTATAGCCAGATTAAGTTCAACCTGCATCTTATAATGTAGTTTAAACATTGCCATAGATGATTATGAACATTCATAACATCTAGTATAAGACCTCATGAATACATCATGAGGTCTTATACTAGATGCACCAATAATGCAGTGTAGGTGAGACCTTCCAGTGAAGTGTTGAGTATTAACTGGCAATAGATACATTTGTAAAGGCGAGGGGGGAAGTGCCAAGCTGTTCAGGCTGTGCTAACCTGGCGCAACCTTGTTTATTTGCAATCCTCTGTAAGCACCCCTTAAAGCACGGGGTTCCCACACTGTCCTGCGAGTCAGAGTCAGAAGAGTCAGTGCTGAAGATACTCGGAGATTCATTCTATCTGAGGACGTGGAGAGGAGAGACAGTGTTGCAGATGGAGAAGAGGAAGACAACCATTGGGCTCATGGTGAAGGAGGACATGAAGAGGTGAACTTGATGTGGCAAACCCTGACGGGAAGTAGGGAACCAGTCAACAGACAAAATCTCAAGAGGTGGAAAACAAGAGAGAGACACGAGGAGGCGGTCACTGATGATGCCCCTCAGAGAAATGGCGGGAAAAGAATGAGGGCGGGATTGAAAAATGCAATTTGGAGAGACATATTTCAACATTCAAATTTTGTGATCCGCTACTTTCCCCTTTATTGAAAGGCATAGCTTTACTTCTCCTTCCTGATAAAATGGCTGAGTCATCAGAAACCTATAGGGATGCATTGGACTGCAAGAGCCGGTTCTTTACACGTTGTACACTTCTGTTTG
The DNA here is from genome assembly GCF_027744825.2 of Synchiropus splendidus. NCBI lineage: Eukaryota > Metazoa > Chordata > Actinopteri > Syngnathiformes > Callionymidae > Synchiropus > Synchiropus splendidus. Next base: position 31,615,495 of record NC_071338.1, read on the forward strand.
GTCGACAGAATGCCCATTGCTTTGCCTGAAAAAAATAAGATTTCTTGTTTATGGACCTACAACACAGGTAGATGAGAAGAAACCCTCTGCTTCAGCTGCCGTTTACTTTCCTTCCCCGATTGTTAGCAGACATTTATCAGACTCTATCATAGATTTCCTCCGAACATCAGAAAGCTTGTCCTCAACATTCTCTGTCTCTCTCAGGTTCATTTCCCTGCCTAACGGAGTGCTTCAGATTCTGGATGTTACCCTGGGAGACCAGGGCGCCTACCGCTGCGCGGCGTCCAACTCAGCCGGGAGGAACCTCAGTCACGAAGCCCAGCTCACTGTCACCACAGGTGAGGTCTGCCGCCGCGCTTTGTGGTGTGAGAACAGACAGGCAGCTCTCGACGGGGGGCTGTCTGTCAGTGGCTGAAATCGAACCATTTAAGGTGCTGGCTTTTCATCTTCTATTCGGCTTGATAACCTCTGTCTGCCCTTTCGGATCTCTGGGGGTCTGAGCAACAGAGAGATGTTGTGAGATAAACTCCAGCAGGAGCTGGATATGAGTCACTTCTAATCTTCCTGTCAAGTGGGTTGAAGTAACAAAACTCAGGTGTTGCGTGGACTTTACCCTACTATATGCTGTGGGAGGAGATGGACCTCAGAGCTACGCCTGAACCCAACGCTTCTACGCTGAACTAGGTTGAAGCCAGAAGGCACTGTCTTCGGTCGTCACGTCTTTTGGGGGGCGGCAAAGGCTCTGAAGAATGCTGCAAACATGCAGAAGCAGTATGGAAGCTTATGCTCCAGCCATCACAAGCTGGGCTTTTGACTACTGCAGCGCAACCCAAACAACAGGTTCCACAACGTGGTCCGTTTTCACTTCTGTTCCTGTGTGTTTAGTTCATTCTGTGATTTGCTGACAGACCTTGAAGAATAACATGACAAATAAGGCTTTTTTTCATGTACATTTTGTACGGGAAACCTTATTGTTCACTGAATCTAAATGATTGATTCTCCATTATTAAATGAATATAAATGAATGTATGTAAATAAAAAAAATAACATCATTCAATGTATTGATCCAATATATACTGAATCAGAATCAAATGTATCGCCATGGTCAGTGGGGATCCCACCAACTAGGAAAGTGCTGACAATAAAATAAAATATAATACACACAAACAACAAAGGCTGTTCACGAATTCAACAGTCTGACGGCTGAGGGGAAGAAGCTGTTCCTGTGACGGGAGGTTCTGGTCTGGATGGACCGTAGCCTCCTGCCAGAGGGAAGAGGAACAAACAGTCCATGTCCAGGATGAGAAGGGTCGAAGGCTCTGATCCCACCTGCACGTCTCTGGGTCCTAGAGACATACAGGTCCTGAAGAGGTGGCAGGCTGCAACCCATCACCTTCTCAGCAGAACGTACGATGCGCTGCAGTCTGCTCTTGTCCCTGGAGGTGGCACTGTTGTACCAGAGAGTGATGGAGGAGGTGAGCATGGACTGGATGATGGGGCACTTGAGGGGCACTAAAAATATTGCACTTATGAATTCAAAATTCAAGTATAATTTCTACCGTGAAGTTGTAGGGAAGTCGAAGCTGCCCTGGAAGACTTAAGCCGCCGGGATTCAAAAGGTTCCATGTTGTTTTCTCAAAAAATAAGGACAAAATACTTGACTTCCTAGTCATAATCATAATCATTTGGTGTTCATATGCGCCAAATCGAAAATGTGAGGCAGAATACTGAATAATTCCAAATCAAATGTGGCGACAAAGACGAAATCATGTGATCAAACATATTGAAATAAAGTTGAAACATTTGTGGATATGATTAAGGTGGTTTTCAGCTTGTTTTTAACAGTAAAATCTGGCAATAAATATGATAGGAGAAACCTGTCTGTTGCTCGCTACTGTTGCGTATCTCGCCTTTTTTTTATTGGCTGCGTTCCGTTCCATTTTTTGTTCTTTTCGGGATAAGGGGCGGTGGCTCTGTCATGGTATTAAAAAAATCCTGGCGCAAACCCTGACGCCAAACCCAACTGCAGGAGGGGAATTAATAGACTCTATTGAAATAGTGCGCTAACAGAAGCTAGCTAACGGAAGCTAGCTCGTGGGTCAACACTGGGCGCCTTAGTGTTCTTCTTGACTGGAAGCATTCATCTGTCACTTCTTGTGTTTCTTATATAACGCACATGCTGAGGCACCAACGACCACAGAAACCAAACCATAACACATCAGTTTTGCACAATACAGGAAGTTCTAGATTGCGGAAGCCAACGGTTCACATCCACCGAACACCGTTGTTTTTGTCAATAGTGAAAGCTCAACGCTACTCAGGGCAGGCGATTGTTCTGTGGAGGACAATTTCTTCCCAGAAATGTCATCACTGCAACTGCGCTGCAAGAATAGAAAGAAGAAAAGCTTTTGAAGAAGACGTCGAGGGTGGGCAGGAGATGATGGAAGGGCGCATCATAATTGCCACAGCTGCGTTTTCACGTTAATTTAAAGCACTTAGTGTTGTCGGCGCGCGTGAAAGAGCGGCGTGTTTTCTGTTGTGGGCTCGTCTGTCATTTGCGAGGAACCTTTTATTGTTTGTCCAAGGATGTGTGCCTTTCAAGGGTAACGGACTTCCACCTGTCTTCCGGTACTGTATGCACTTGTTTGCCTGCCTCAGTGAACTTTGTGAACTTGCTCAAGTGTTGTGACTTTCTGACGCACGGTTGAGTTTGACTGTAAAGCTCAAAAGAAACAAAGATAATAAAGAGGAAAGACACAAACAAACAAGGACACACGGAGAATAGAACGTCTCCAAGTGTTTTTAAGTGCAGCTCGTGCATTTATAGACAATATCAGCACAAGCTGCGATGAAGGAGGACGAAATCATATAAAAGCGAGTCAATAAAAATGATTTTTGAAACTGGAGATATATGCGTGTCAAGGGCCTTTTGATTCAAGTATTGACGGTGCGACAACCCTCTCAGCGTGTCTCTGTTTGGTGGCACAAAGATGGGGCTGGATATGAAGAGCAGCTATTGCTCCTCAGGGTGGACAGAGAAACCCCAAAATGACCGACCGCAAAGATGAGGAACATGTTTATACCTCTGTCACTCTGCAGTTCTCCTCCAATTCTAACAGTTTAACCCAAAACCGAGACGCATTCTGACCCAAAAGTGAGTGTTCCTCAATCAATGCATGGTGCATGGGCAAAAGTCTTTTGACCTAGAGTCACTGTTTGACCCTTTGGGAGTTACTCCAAATTTCCTCCTGGTACGCTGACGGTGGAAACGCTGGATTGACGCGGAACTGCAGCGATTTCAATTTCCATGGGGAACAGGGAGGAACAGGAATCGCCAGTGCCACGGAACTTTGCGGTTTGTAAGAGGCGATGTCTTTACAGAGTAAAGAACGGGCCGACACTCGCCCTCCAAAATGATCGACTCACAGAAGAAGCACTCCGTTAACTGCTTTGTAGTCATGTTTGCCACTTATTCGACACATTGTGATGACGATTCCCCAAATTCAAATTGCTTTTCCTGTCTGACGGATTCTCTGCACGGCTGTGCCACTTCAGGACTCGGTGGAAATTGGGGGTTAGAATGGGTCTTGTTCAGGGGTGTACAACTATGGATCAGAAATATCTACACAATAGTCTAGTTAAACTAAACTTGTGTCATGATATGAGTCGCACACACTGCACACAACGCCTGTTGACGTTCCCAAGGAAATATACACGTCTTTTAGAACTGTTGTTACTGTCACTTTGTGTCCAGAACAGACCGAACAAAATCACCCTTATTCTCTCACAAGTGTCTGTTTAGACAAACCCTAGCAACGACTGTACATTGAACTAAAGATAATCCGTATCATAGAAAATGTACCAGCCGCTTTTATGATGACTCACCACATTTTCAGGGTGAGCTCAGTGTCTGGCTTGACTCACCAGCTCCCCGCCATTCGCGGCTGATTGTGTTGCTCCGCTGCCGCCCGGGGTCACCTGGGATGACTGGCTGCGGAGGTGAACGCACCAAACACACTTTTCTCCCAGACTCATGAGAACACTTGCTTTTGTGTTCTAGACCCTGTCGACGCACCGCTGAGTGTCGCGATAGCGGTGCCTCCTCAGAACGTCACAATAGAACTGGGCCGACCCGCTGTGATGGAGTGTATTGCACAAGGGCAGCCGAAGCCGCGGGTGTCCTGGAGCAGACTGGGTAAGTCTAACCGAGGTGAGGTTCTGATTGCTTTTGCTGTGTTGTCTGTGTGCCTCACATCCAAACCTCAACATTTGTCCTCAGTACAATCATTACATTTCAACATCTATCTTCTAACGCGCCTTGCAAAAGCCACTACTTTTTTCTCGTGGTCTGAAACCTGTGGCTCATACGACTTGGCTGATATATGGATTTTTACAGGCTAAAGAGCTGCCAAAATATTGATCCCTGTCCCCTCAAACTGCTGAAATCTCAGGTGTTTTATTGACCTTAAAGCGCTCAAAATGTGCTGTTTTGTCCTGGAGGACCAGAGACGAGAAGCAGCAGCTGAGACCGGCTGTGGTGTCGGAACTTGTGGGTGTGGGTACGTGTGGGTGAAAACAGTGCATTGTGAGCCTTTGAATGTGAATAAAAGATGTGAGGAGTTGATGATTGAAAGTTCGGAACATTGCCCGGTTTGTTTCATGAGTCAGTCTCCATGCTGGAGCACGTTTTCAAAACTAGTTCAGAAGTGATCCTCGTGCTTTTTTAAGCTTGGGGCACCACTGACCTTTCTACGGTGCAGACTGCACCACTGCAAGATCTGAACAAGATCTATTTTCCTTCTTCAGTTTAGTGGGTGTGGCTAATATTCCGGTGCGCTCTATAGTCCGGAATTTGCTGTAGGTTGCAGATGAAATGGAACTGAATTTAATCTGTATATTCAGTCACATTTCTCAGGATGACATTTTTGCATTGATCCTCCGACTGTTGTTATTGAACTGTTCTGTTGACTATTGATTGAAATGTGCACTTTATTTTACGTATTCAAATGTGTGTTTTGTCCTCAGTTTCTTAATACATTCTATTTTCGATTTTTTTCATCCAATTTTTCTCATTATTGGTGCAATTTCTGAGTTCTTTTGTTTGGCTATTTCGTAAATTTCTTTGTGTGCATTTCCTGTGTGTGTAGCTCAGGGGCTCCACTAGGCTCCTGCTCACTGTTGTTTGATGGAGCTCACTTCAGTCAATTACGGAATAAATACTAAATACATGTAGGACAATAATATGTGGTGAAAATGAATCGGGACCCGTGGTGGAGGTCTGCACTCTCTAGAGGGCCTTGTCTTTCGTCCTTCTGTCTGTTGTTGTCTGACTCTTGTAAGTTGTGTCTTCCTTGACTAGTCACTCATCTGGGCTGAGCAGGTTCAGAGTGAGTTGTTTCTGTCTTGTGTGGCAGCTCCGTATCTCTGGATGTGCGCAGACACTGATGACTTTCTTTTCATTGTCTTTATGTTTCCACCTTTTTAGACTTGGTGATTCAACTTCAGTGTAAAATAAATCAATCGAAACAAACACTGTGGTGTTTACAATGAACCCAGTTGAAGAGAACAAACCCAGTCTGATCAGACAATGGCTGCCGTTCCTTCAGCGTTCACCTCAAAACAAGACAAAGCCCTTCACAAACAGAACTCTTCCTTCACTCTTTGAAAGCCCTGATTCAATGCAGTCTTTGTGCAAGACTTTTTATTGTTCTCCTTGTCTTTGTTAGACGAAAAACCCATTTCCTCTGATGTGGTCGTCCTTGCTACCAACCTGGTGATCCGAGACACGAGAGGTCATCACGCCGGCGTGTACGTCTGCAGAGCCAACAAACTCAAGAGCAGGGAGTTTGTCACCGCCGCCGCCGAGCTGCACGTGTCCTGTAGGAAAACCGCCACGACTCGAGCTTTAAGATATGAATGAATCAAAGTTTGAAGTTGAATTTTCCTGCGACCGCCAGCTCCTCCGGTCATCCTCCAGCCGCCGGAGACCGTCTCGCTCTCCAGGGGAAACACGGCCAGGTTCGTGTGCAACAGCTCCGGGGAACCTCCACCTGTTCTCCACTGGTTGAAGAACGGCCAGCCGGTCAAGTCATTCAGGCGAGTGAAGAGCCAAAACCCCGGCGTCCTTCTCATTAACCAGCTGGCGCTGGAGGACGCCGGCTACTACCAGTGTATCGCCGAGAACAGCCTGGGCACGGCGTGTGCCACCGCCAAGCTGACGGTCATCGTGCGAGAAGGTCTGCCCAGCCCGCCGCACCACCTCACCGTCACGCCGTACTCCAGCACCACCGCCTGGATCAGCTGGGAGAAACCCGAACACAACTCGGACCAGATCATCGGCTACTCCGTGCACTGCCAGCGCGCGGCAGGTATCCAGGTCCCTTCACCGTCTTCTGAAACCTTCCTCCTCTCATGATGTGTTTCTCAGGCTCCGATAACGTGGAGTACCAGTTTGCGATGAATAATGACACCACAGACTTCCACGTCAAAGACCTTCTCCCCCACACCGCCTACACCTTCTTTGTTGTGGCGTACTCTCTCATGGGAGCCAGTCGGCCCTCACATCCAGTCACCATCGACATGCTGGAGGACGGTGAGTAGCAAGCTCCACGAGGCGACGGCTCCAGAAGTGCTGATCAGGCTACATGAGGCTTTAAAAACAATGTGGGGTTTTATGAAAATGACTCTTCAAATCCAAAGATTTTAGAGCAGAGAGTATCATGAAAAATAGGAAAATGTTTCATGATGCCTCATGAGCCTGTCTAAAGAACATCATACAAACTGCATTGTATTTCATGCAGAACCGTTTTCGAACGTCCCAGACTTCGAACAAATCGAAGTTTGAATGAAATTTTCTAGATTTTTTTGCTTCTGACTTCGAACGAAAATCCAGAACTCGAACATCCCTGAAAAAAGGTTGAAAAACCATAACGTGCGCGGACCGATCAGCTGACCCACGAGGCACTTTGTTATTGTGTATAACGCAGCCTCTGTATGCAGACGTGTCCCGTAAACTATCCATGTATTTCTACTGTGCATTTTATTATCAGGAAAAGCTAAAGAAAAAGCTTAAAAAGCCTATTTTAAGGCTTGGAACGCATTTTTTTTTTGTTTTCCATTAATTTTAATGTGAAAAATCGATTCAGATTTCAAACAAATCTCAAACCGCCTTCTGTAACGGATTGTGGTGGAGAACTGAGGTTGGCTTGTATATTTATTTATGTTTTTATAGCTAACAATGTAGTACTTAATTTCTGAAAAGCTACATTTCATTGTATGAATCAGACTTTTGATTTGATAAAGTGGAACAGCTCCAAGTATTTGAAGTACACTACACACCATGTCCTGCTCTGAAACCTATTTTGCATTTATTATGAATTAAAGAAAAATAAAAAAAACTTTCTTTCAAAAAATTTCTTCCTGCCTGGATGTTCAGATCTGCAGCAGCTATTATCAAGCAAACAGGTCCAGAATAAAAGGTCACAGGTGATGTGTGGTGCCGCCTGATGGAGTGGTGGAGTCCCTGAAAAAGCGAATGAATGGAAAATATGCCCGACTATATGGTGCGTCACAGTTCAGCGTGGACACCTTTCCACTGCCGGCCTTATCCCCTGCAGTAAGCACCAACAATAGGCTGCAGAAATGGAGCTGCGGAGGCCGGTGGCCGGGTCGGATGCTTCACATTTCCCTTTATGTTGCTCTTTTCAGGAGCTTTCCATCGTAGCTAAAACGCTCCACTGAGGAGAGGCTGCAGTCCCGGGTGACCTCGGCTGCCCACCACCCTCTCACCACGCTTCGTTCACTAGTCCGTGATACGCTTATTTTGTCCACGTTTTACAAACCTAAACGGAAAGGACTAAATACAAGAATCATAGCTAAACGTAAAAGTGATAACATTTCTTACAGCTGCACTTTTGATGACTCGTAAAAAAATGGTCTGCGTTTTAATGTGTCAGATAGATCAAGGCCGACGGTCGAAAAGTGAAAACCACCATCGTTTTTTAACCCCTGGACTCACTTGGCATGAATAGACTTGGATGAGCGTGAATGTTGTGGCTAAATGGATCTGGTCATTCACTGATGAGGCTTTGTGAAACAGTGTCCTCATTTTCAGAGCTCAGTAGGTGGCGCTGTCGGGTTGAAAATGATGTGAGGCTCCATTGAAATGGTGGAGAAGTGACGATAGAGACAAGGTTCCCTCGTGATATGCATTTGAAAAACAATTTTCTTCAAAGTTCTTCAAACCCATTTTACATCTGTAAATACTATTCTCAAAACTTTAAGTTGTTCAACTTGTCAGTCAGTGTGAAGGAGTGAGGAGGAAGTGTGAAGATGAGGGATCATGGGTGGAGGATTTTCCGAGTAATATAGAGATGAAAGGATGTGAGAAGGAGAGTGCAGCCAGAGGGAATACAAGCAGATGTCAGTCGCAACGAACCGAGGCCTTTCTCAGGGTTGAAGCTGAGGAGTCACAGATGAAGATGCTGAGGTTATTGGGAGTGACTCGAAAGGACTAGCTCAGCTGAGGGTCCTGGAGGTTTCCATGTGTTTTTTTTTTCACTTTGTCATCACGATTCCGATCACGTCTGAAGAAGTACGATTCCTTTGATATAGCGAACCATGCCGAGAGACTCATGGCCGCCTCCTCTCTCTCTCCCTCCTGCAGTGCCGAGCGCTCCTCCTCAGCTGACTATCGCCAGCACATCTCCCACTGACATCAGGCTGATGTGGAATCCTTTGTCCTCCAAACTCAGTCGAGGCGCCGTGACGCGGTACCGTATCGAGTACAGCACCTTGGAGAAGAGTGAGTGAGAAATAAATGAGACCAGAGGGTGTGGTCATAAAGGAATACGTGGGTGTTGTTTTGGGGTGTTATTATTTGGAATACAAGAACTGTCCTAAAAGAAACACACATTTTTTGGAAAGTCTTCAGTAAACCATGCCCACAGTTCCCTGAGTGACCAACACCTCACCTTGACTGTGGTTTGTGTCGCCCCCGTGCAGCCGACCAAGTGTTCTCAGTGGAGGTGGGGGGCAACCAGACCCAGTTCACTCTGCGAGAGTTGCAGCCCAACATGGCGTACCGACTCAGGATAGCCGCTGGAACAGGCGTCGGCTTCGGGGTACCGTCCGAGTGGGCTCAGCACCAAACCCTGGCCCACTTCAACCACAGTGACCACAGCATGGGTGAGAAGACGAGCTTCTCATGCTCAGGACGAGTGGGACGGGCAGTAAAGGAGATGGATGACGCTTTGTCAGTCGCAGCACTGACTTTCATTTTTCTGCTGGGGGTTTATGCAGTTTGGGGCTGAGGGATTGGATTATACTGGTCAGAATCATCTAGGAAAATGATGATAATCCAGTTTGAGGAATGAAGGGGGATTTGTACCCATAGCTTTATTGCTAACTCGTGACAAATAGAGTGTATTTGAATTCCTTCCTTAATCCTCAACCTCAATCCTCAGAAAAGGCACGTTCTCGCAAAGAGCAAGAACTGTCCCAATTCTTAGGAAGTTAAATTGAGGAACAAGGTGGAGGAACGTAGCTTCCTCAGTCTTGAGGAACTCCGCAACCTCCCTCTGTATTGAGGAATACCCAGAATCCTTTGCGTAGTATCAAAGATGGCGTCAAAAATAAAGAGGCCAAACTACAAAAGTAATTCCTTTTTAATGGAGATATAAAAGACGCAGCTGCAGATGGTGTAGGCACCAAATGTGTCCGCTTACCAAATGTGTCCTACTTGCCACAAAGTGATGACGTAACATTCAGCATATGTAATATCTTTTTTTTATGTTTTAATGAGCCAGAGGAAATTGAAATAAAGGATTTCAAGGCGATTTCTACCACATGCCTAGCATTTATTTCCACAAAATACGATGTTTTCCATCGAATCATTTGCAAAGTTTATGTCCGTTCTTCTCCGCAATTTGCGGAACAACGCGTCGTGATTGGCTGTACGGAGCTTTGTTTTTATGCTTTGTTTATTTTGTTTTTATGCTTTGTTTATTTTGTTTTTTTGCTTTGTTTATTTTGTTTTTACTTATTTTATTTGTTTATATTTATATTCATTTGCCAGGGAAAATATGCATTTTGAAGGAGTTTTCACCCCTGCCAAATCGGTCCTAGCACTTCCGCATTAGCTGAATCGTGATTGGCTGACATGTATGGTGCATTGTTTTTATTTTATATCGCACAAAAATCAAAATAGTCAAAATAGTTTAGTCGTTGAGTCGTAAAAACAATAACCCGTTCATGTCAGCCAATCACGACATGTTGTTCCGCAGACTGCGGAGTAGAACGGACATAAACGGTTCGATGACATACATCGCATTTTGTGGAAGTAAATGCTACGCATGTGGTAGAAATCGCCGTGTAATCCTTCATTTCAATTTCCTCTGGTCATTAAAAAAAAGATATCGTGTATGCCAGATGTGACGCCATCACTCCGCGGCAGGTAGGACACATTTGGTACCTACACCGTCACATTGTCTCTGATCCTGTAAATATTTCTTGCTCCCCCCCCCCCTTCTTCTTCTTCACAGACGGGACACTGCTTTGACATAATGCTGCCCCCAATAGGCTAAGAACGTACCTGCACTGAGAAGTGTCCCATTTCTAAGGAACAAAATCTTCCTTAACCCCTCGTTTTTGTGGAATGAGGTTGCGGGTTAAAGATTGAGCACTGAGGATCAAGGAAGGAATTGGACTTCACCCATAGTGTTTCTCTCTGCTCCGTCGCTTCTCTCCCACCAGCGTACCAACCCGCTCTTTCCTCGTATCTTCTCAGTGATCTTTGCTCCCACTGACCTGAAGGTGCGACCCAGAGAGAACACCCTAAACGTCTCCTGGCATCCCTCGCCCAATCACACCATCGTGTCCGGTTACAAGCTGTCATGTCGAGAGGTGGATGCGGACGGGGCGACCAAACTTGACAAGACGTCGCACACTCACACCATCAGGCTCCGCAAAAAGGCCCGACATCATCTCCTCACTGGGCTGGGTGAGATTTGCGTTCAAAGTCTTGAATCCGACCTCAAAAATCTGATGATACTTGCGCGCGTTTGTGTGTTAGCTACTGACCAGCAGTACGAGGTGCGAGTCTGGGCCTTCAACAAGCAGATAGAAGGATCAGCGTCGGTGTGGAAGGGCCGGACAGACAAGCCGAGTGACAAACGTAACAGCTCAGACCTTGGCGTTACTCTGACCACATGACATGTTAAGAGGTATTTGCATTCCAGCTTCCCCTCTGCCAATGCGCCCCCCTCCGCTGCCCCCAAGCGCCATTCAAGCCAGAGCCAACAGCTCGACGTCCATCTGGCTTCGGTGGGAAAAACCACGCTTCAGTAACGTGCGCATCATCAATTACACAGTGCGCTGCAGCCCAGTCGGGACCACCAACGCTTCCCTGGTCACCTACCACACCAGGTCAGTGCCTGTTCATCTCAGAGCGTGCTGTGTCCTGCAAAACTGCACACCGGATATTCATAAATTCAGGGGTCAGGAAAGTAAGTGGCCGAAGCGTCGATGATGGTGAAATGCAGTTTACAGTTGGGTTGACAATGAGCGTATTCATATCGGATTTTAGCATAGTTATACTTGTTTTATAACAGGAATATCAATATAAATGCTATGTTGCTATGCAGTATTCTGATATCAGATCTGAGTGTCTGTATCAGAATTTATTTCAACACAAGGTCAATTGCCTCGCGGCACCCTGACCAGGTTGTGAGCTATGCCTTGTAAAGTATATCCACTCCCACCAGGAGATGGCGATGTGATCACTGGGTCACGACGTGAAGGATCCTGAATCCATTCCTAAATGTCCAAATTCCCATGATCGAAATGTAGAATAGACAAACTCACTAGTGCAGCGTCACCCGAACACTATACGGGGCGGACGTAAACAAACATGGCTGACCGCTCGTTGGCTTAGAACAAACGCTTGTACCACACTGGTTTGGACTCCTCTGGTTTAAACCATAAGTTATCGCAAAGTGCTGTTCAGTGTTCAGCTATATTGTTGCTGACTCTCTCTGGTCCAGGTCAGTCATTTGCCTGGACACTGGGCTCACATCCCATCACCTGGTCCTCGCCCTGTTCCCACTGCAAACCTTTTGCCCTGCGTGACGCGACACGATCGTTTATGAATGTACTGTCAAAGCAACGTGCTGATGTCCACTGCTTCCCTCGTGGCAGCTCCGCCCAGGAGATTCTTCTGGGAGCGCTGAAGCCCTTCACCCGCTACGAGCTGGCCGTGCAGTCCAACAGCGTGGACGTGGTGGGGCCCTTCAGCGGAACGGTGGAGGAGGCCACTCTGTCCGACCGTGAGTCCGCGCTCTGCTCTGATTAATACATGCAGCCGCTTTCATATTCATTGTAACATCACCATTTTCATAACAATGACTTATGGAGCCGACGCCGAACAATCAAAAAGCCATTTGGGCAATTAGCTCGTCTGTGCCCGGTGAACAAAAGTGCTCCATTACATCAGCGACTGTGGAGATGTCAGGTACTTCAGCATTTCCTTCCTGGAGGAACGAACAGACCTGTTTTTGAGGGGGGGATAAGTGGCCAGCTGGAGGCGCTAATGTTTGAACAGCTCTAATATAAATGTCACGGCGGGAACTTTCAGAGAAAGATCGACCTTTGGCACTGTGTCAGTGTGTGTGTGGCGTTTTGTTGCGCAGTCGTGTGCGGGTTGTGTGAACACCGAACACGATTGCTCATACACAACCGTAGTTTATTGGCCAGTCAGAAAAAAAAGGCGAAACCTAATCACAATCTTCTGAAGTGTCAGAGTTCTTGCACAGCATTTGCACGATCAACACAGCGAAACTCGATATCAACTTGACCTTTTACAGTCAAGACGAAACATGGGTAATGGAGAGAGATAGGGGGTGGAATGCATGTTACGGTTCGGCCTCCATTCAAGAGCTGTGTTTATCTGAAGGTTAGCCAAGCTGCTGGTGTGAAGCCTGGTGCAGCTTCCACCTTACACAGGCAGGTGGCAGACTCCTGTGACTTCAACCTGAGCAACTTTTGTGGGCGTGTTTTGGTCAAAGTGGTGAACAAAGAGGTTGAATAGAGAGTGTACTTGATGTAACAGAGAGCGTCATTATACATACATCCTTTCCTTCCACATGAAACAACGTGTCAATTTATTTAAATCTATTTAAAGCCAGGGCCCTCATCCCAAATGTTGGTTGGGATTTTCTCTTTCACATTAGGCCTTTATCTCTAACCATCTTTCAGTTCAAGCCTTCAGAAAGAATAATAACAAAGTGGAATATTACGCTGAAAAAAATAGAAGTTTGGTTTGTATGATATTCTTTTTCACCTAGTGGTAAAATACTGCCATGAAACAGTATGAAATTCCAGAATAGATAGAATATATGTGGAAATAAATATGGATAAACATAAGTAAATATAATATAAATAAATAATAAATTTTTTTTTTTTTCCTCATTGATCTTCCAACTTTTGGCTCCTACACTGTGAAAAATAAAATCTTACCAAGTTTGTTAAGCCTTATTTATAAGATTGTATTGTATTTAAAGAAGTTTGACTCAAAATAAGGCAGAGGTTTTAGAGTGTAGCATTCCATATTTCCGTAAAACAAGCAGATCAATTCTGGGGCAAGAGTTCTTTGAATTAAAGGAAGAGGGTCAGTGGTACTACAGTAGATCAGTAGTCCAGGCGGGTGTATTCAGGCGCGGCAGCAGGCCGGGCCATGAGGTCCCTGAGGGTTCTCGATTCAGACAGGTGGGCAGACGGAGAGACAGGGAGGCAAGATGCCAAGTCGGCAGGAGTTAGTTATAGACCGTGATAGAAAACCATCTCTTCTTTTGTTGTTTTTGTTCAAGTACATAACAGGATGTGTTATGCTTGAAATGAAGACTCATGTTTGGAGTTGCACATCGCGACTCGTACCTTTAAAGTTGCATGCATCAATTCACTTTCCTTCCTTCATTCCTCCCCACCATCATCAGACACCATCCAGGTCGTCCTCTCCTCCGCACCCATCGCCTCCCTCCAAACAAATCGTCCACTATAAAGCTTTCCTTGCCCCAATAAAGGATCGGTTTTATCTATGTCCCAGTTGTCTTTAAAGGCAGCAATACTCCACTGCAGTAAACACGAGTCTGGCTGTCCAACGCCTCACTTCATCCCTTCTGTTGGGGCGACATGTGTCTGGACTCGGGTATAGTGAGGCGCGTCCTGGTCTTTAACAGCATCATTGCACCCCGTCACGCTCCGCATCATCACCTGAGCCCCGGCTCCATCACCCGTGGCCCCGGCCCCCCTCCCTCCTGGACTCAGGTGGCGAGGCAGATGGGTGACGTTCAGTTCCCCCCTCCCACTCCCAGCTTCAGCGCTTCGCTGCTGCTCTGTAATTACCGAGCCGGTCCTGTCTCCCTCAGGGCCCAGCACACCTCCTCAGGAGCTTCAGCTGAGCACGCTGGGCTCCTCTTCTGTGCTGGTGAGGTGGCGCCCTCCACTGGAGTCCAACGGTGTCATCGTCAGCTACAGCATCCTGTGGAGCGACGTCCTCAACCAGCCCGACAGCCTGTGGAGGAATCTTTCTCAGGATGGTGGGTCCGAGTCAAGGTCTTCACGGACTTTGTCTACTCTTTCATTTATTTCATACGGAGCCCTGGAAGTGACATGCATTTTTTTTTTTTTTGCTCGAGATAACTGTTATCTCGGGAGGAAAAAAATTAAGTCATGCATGCCACATGTGGTATAATTTTGAGTAGAAGGCACTTGATCAGGGTGTTAAACACGCACAGACTTGACAACGTTGACGAACAGTTACGCAGCCATGGGAGACATAGTGGTTACAGGAGGTAACCACTATGTTTCTCGAGATAAAAATTATCTCGAGAAACATAGTAACTGTTATATCGGGCTAAAAAAAAAAATAAAGTCATGCATGTCACATCCAAAAAAAAATAAACACATGCATGTCACTTCCAGGGCGCCGTGATTTCATTTTAGTGTGCTGTATTTTATTTTGAAGTCTGCAGGTCAATCTCAGTTCCTCTACATAACTGACAGCAGACCATTAACCAAGAACTGAACCATTATTTTTTTGTGAAATTTCGAGTTAAATTAGTCTGAACTAAGATTGTATCATGTGCCTCAAGTAATATCACTGAAGTGCTGTTTAATAATTAATATAATAATAATGTAATATCAGCATCTATGTAATCAAATAAGAAATGAAATATATAAATATTGACTTTTTTTCTTTTGTATCTTGCGACATTTCTGGATGTTTTGATCTTTGAATTTTTGAAATAAGTGCAGTGAATAGACTTGGAACAGTGACTTGGTGAATACTTTTGCTAAAAACACGAGCAAAAAAGAAAATCCATGTTGATGAATTTATTTTCCTCATTTGGTGTTTGACATTCTACTAATATTGTATTCAAGAACACCTAGACCGAGACCGCTTTGAGCCAGAGACAGTGAGTCCATGGCCAAGACTTGAGAGCCCAAGTTGAAACCAAGACCAGTGAAGGGAGTCAGATCAAGAACGAGACCCAACTGAACTACAGAAGCATTAGTCTACTAGTCAAACACACATATTTATTTCTTAGCGAATAAGAAAACGCAGTCATCTCACTGTGTGAGACAGGATGAAACCAGGTGGTTCATGAGAAGCCTCCGACTGAGTCACATCAATGGTCTTGACTTGCAGGAGAAATGACCAGCGAGGAGGTCCACGGTCTGCTCAGTGGCACGCAGTACTTTTTCAAAGTGGGAGCGTCGACTGTGGTTGGACCGGGACCGTATTCGGCTGTCAAGGATGTCTACACTCCCGTTCCGATGTACGGTACGTTGCTATAGCAAAACCTCGAGAATAATGGTTTAACCAGTGCTTGGACATAGAGCCCTGGAAATGGAGATGCCAGGATATAGGAGGGGAGGCTGAGGGTGAAAGAGGACATGAAGATGATAGAGGATGATCTCGATAGACAGATGAGGGCACACCGTGGCAACCCTGAGCTGATGAGGCTTCATGAAACAGTGTCCTCAATAGGAGGCGCTCTTGGTTCAAAATGATGTGAGATGTCATTGAAATGTTTGTTCGAATCGAAGCGAGAGCCATCTGGTGGCCTCTGAAACTGAGGGCATTGTTTCATGAAGCCTCATAAGCGTATCACTCCTCTTGATGGGAAACACTGAAGGACGGTTATGAGGACAGAAAAGAATCCTGTGATGTAGTTTGTGTTTGTAAGGTTCTTCAGTTGAACGTTGTGGTGTGTCAGAACCTCTAAGGACCAAGTGAATGTGTGAGGAGACAAGAGTGACATGAAAAATATAAACAAACACTTTAATAGAAATAGACCAGAACTTATCGTGAATGGAATGTGGCCTTCAACGAAGAGTCCAGGTGGAGGCCAGGAGGGGTCAGGTCCGATATGGGGGAACTTTACCACCATTGGAAACTATGACACAAGTAGACCAACAAAGGCAAAAGGAGAACAACACAACAAGAATAGAGACATTTGCAGAGGAAATATAAAGTCCAGGACGGAGCTGTTGAGGCTTCCGATGACCCCTCAGCAGAACAGGAAGTACTAACAAAATAAAAGCTTGACATGCGAGGAACTGCACTATGTCACGATACAGACTTCCTGATGATGAAAGAGCCCCTTCAGAGACGTGCTCCAGACGAGCAGGAGGGAGAACATCCTTCTGCTTTGGCCAAGTGTGTTTGGACAGGAGAGGCTCATTGATGAACCCCCCACCCCCACCCCCCGCTGGGTGTGCAGAACAAGCGATCTTAATTGAATTGCTTGGCTTTTCAAACCACAATGAGAGGAAGAGACAACAAGCAGCAACAGACTGGGCCTTTAACTGTTTGGCTGTGTGCAAATATTGTAGCAGACAGCAGTAAAGAGAATAAATGAGCAGCTTGGACTGCGTTTGAGAGCTCGGGGAATTCCCCGCTCTCGCTGGGATCTTTCACAATAAGACAGAGTAACAGGTTTGCTTTGCTCACTTGTGTTGCTGCCAGCGTGTGTGCGAGCGTGTGTGTGTGTGAGCGGGACCCACGTGGTCAGTGGGCGGGCGAGAGACCCGGCCATCTGTTCCATCCTGGCTCCGTCTTCAGGCTGCCAAAGATCCCCGGAATAAATGAATCCCAATGAGGAACTGCTCAGTTCAGGCGCGGCCTTTCTCAGTCAATAAGGATTTAAAAGATACGTCATAATCCTTTATTGAGCAGAACGTCTCTTCTGTTCTGTTGACAGAGCTGGACGTCCACGCAGTGACCGGCATCATAGTCGGCGTGTGTCTGGGCCTCATCTGCATCCTTCTCTGCATGTGCTTCAGCTTTCGGAACGGCAAGAGCAGGTATGGTATGGACACGTGACCCTTGGGTTGAGTGCGGACAAAAAAAGCAAAGCGAAACAAAGCGGGAGACCGTGCACAGATATACAACCAGCACTTGAAAAGTTAAAAAAGGGCATGCGAAAAGTGCCCCTTCTGGAGCCCATGTTTTTTTTTTTCACGCTTAAATTATATATATATCTATATATATAGATGTATAGATATATATATATATATATATATATACGTGGACAATGTGTCAACTTGTCACAATAGCATATTGATCATTTCACTGATTCCATTGTGTGTTGTTTATAGCGATGGGCTGGTGAGGCTTCATGAGACTGCGTCGTCATTTTCACTGCCCAGTAGGTGCCGCTCTCAGTTTGATGCTCTCAATAATGATGTGAGGTTTCATTAAAATGGTTGTTCACAGACAGAGAGAATATGAGACTGAGAGGGAGTGCCATCTAGTGGGCTGTGAAAATGAGGTTTCATGAAGCCTCATGAGCCCCTCACTAGTTGTTTTGAAGGTTTGTCAGCCCAAACAAACAACAACGATTATATTTATTTGTAATTTTTCTATGAATTGAGCACCAGCCCCCCAAAATGTCACGTGCCTGCCATGTAGAACCCACATATCTAAGCGTCAAAACTGTATTTTTGCGAAAGTAAAAGCGGAATATTGTCTGCAAATTACAGCTTCTGTCGAATGTGATTTGTGGAAATACAGTTTAGAGGTACAAATGTACTCCAGTGCTGTGGTTCACAACCATGAAATTGGGCGAAAGATATGTCGAATCAAAGATAAGTGAAGACCAAAACCGGTCCCTGGATAAAACTGAACCCATATGAGTGAGGCTTTTTTCCACCCCGGTTTTCCCTACAAGTAGAAAGGCATGATGGAAGTAGTAACCGTTTCACCGCTGACTTCCTTCCCAACAGAGAAGCTCATGGTGGCTTGGACTCCACAGCTGTGGCCCTTCAGTACCGAAGAGGAGGCTACCCCATTTCCTCTGACATGCCGGGGTGCACTGACAGCCACGAGCTGGACACCCTCGTGCCCCCGTCCTGCCAAGACTCGGGTGAGCAGCGCGAGGAGGCCCCGGAGGAGCAAACCCTGCTGGCGGCTCCGGGGGGCGCGGAGGACGACCTTGCGTCCGAGCTGAAGGTAAGAACCCCGCCGGTGGAAACGCTCTCTCCCATGAATGGCCGGGATAACGTCTGTATCTACTGTCCGTCCACTGTGCTGTGCACCTTGCAGGCTGCTTGGAACGGCTCTGTGAGTCATAACTGGGCCAACAGAATCACTCGATACAGGGACACCATAACAGAAGACTCTCCCAAACTCATTAACGGAGCGCTCGCCATAACTAATGATAACGCCACGGTAAATGGATCGACCGAATCGAATGTTTATCCACCTCACGGTTAAGCTGTCTCACTAACTCTAGGAGTCACTAGCACTAATGGCATGTGTAGACGTGGAGCCCGCCGATGTGTTTCTGCGATGGCGGCCCCTGGACTGTCGATGGGGCCAAGTCACTCAGCGTTTTGACATTTTTATTGGAGCAGCGTTGCAGTTCCTGACTTAAAGATGATTGTGTGCCGTGGATGAAGTCAGCGCGGGCCCCTGATGGAGCCTGAGATGGACTTGATAATGTCAAGACATTACGAATGGTCACAGTGCAGCGGAGGTTTCTAATGGAGATGCAGACGATACAGAGCTCATGCAGTGCCTGTAATGAGAGCTTATGTTGAGGTCACACACATGTACATGTATAGGTCCTATAACCACTCAAATACGCCTAAAACCATGAACACGTTAAAGCATCTTGTCCCTCGAAACTCTTTCACACACTTGAAATTGTCCCAGTAACGGACGCGAAATCCTCTCATGCACTTGTGAAATGCTGTCACGAACAAATGAGGTCCTTGCCAGCGCTCATGAAATCCTGTCTTGCACACGTATCAAATTCTCCCTTGCACACATGAGATCCTCTCATATCCATGTGTGAATATCCTCTATATGCTATGCGTGTCATGGAAGTCCTCGCTTGTACAAGTGAAATCATCTCAAGCACTCATGAAATCCTGCCATGCACATGTATGAAATTATTAGGGGTGGGATTCAGTTAAAAAAAAAATCAATGTGAATGAATGTGG